>NC_091062.1:73844615-74147645 GCF_000393655.2 Nicotiana sylvestris
CGTCCGGTGTATTCTTTGTATTAAACCTGAATCAGTCCATGAAGTCCGATGCCATACTTACCTAGTTAACCCACTTCTTGGGATTTTGACTAATATATCAAGATAGGGCGTCTCCAGTGAGACTCCTCATGAACAACTTCATACGAATTCATTCATCATTCCCAACTCCCACGAGCTTATCACAGTATGTCCTCAAATGTACCTTCGGGTCACCCGTTCCGTCAAACATCTCGAACTTAGGAGGTTTGTAACCCTACTGCAGTTCTACGTCTAGCTGAATGCATAGATCCTCATAATTCAGACCCTCAATTCCTTTTCCTCCTTCAATAACCTGGAATCGACTTGTGAGCTTATTGAGCTCCTCCGCCATATTCTTAATGAGCAGGTCCTTCTTGGTGAATTCTTGATTGTATGAGATTGGTTGAGTAGAGTGGGGTAATGTTTCCATGTATATATGATTGTTTTGGTGGGTGCCGGGGGTTTGAGTGTAGTGGTGATCATTAGTTGAATTTTGCGGATCAAGGATAGGTTGTGGGGTATTCTGAGGAGTAGGGTAAGTGGTTTGCGGGTACTGAGTTGGAAGATGTTGTGTTGATGAGGAGTTGGTACTGGTGGAGGATTAGAATTTTGGGAGGTGTTGCGTATTGATGGGGTGCGGGAGGATTTTGTGGACATTGGTTTGGTGTGTTTTGATGAGGTGCTGGGTTTTGTGCATTTTTCTAGTTAAGATCTGGGACGTTTTGGGTGAGGGAGAGGTTTGCCAACTTGCGGACCTGCTCAAGCTCCTATTGAAATTCTAGTATTTTCTATTTCAATTGTAGGACCAAATCATTCTGTGCTGGAGTACTCCGACCGTCTGAATTTTTAACATTTTCCACATGCCCAACATTTTCTTTTCGGATACCATTCATATCATCCATCTTAGCCTTTCCCTTGCTTTTTGGATTACTTGGAGGAGGAGGAGGTGGATGGCCTCTAGATCTGGTGTGATATGCTGACGATCCAGTATGTGCGAACAAACCTTAGGGGATGGGAATAATCAAAATAAAGAAAAATGAAAAAAGATAAACATGTCAGTAAGGATTTTGAAAAGTATTTGAAGTATTTAAACACGTATTGCAGGAATATAAATTCACGTCGTAATTTGGGAAACCTTGTTGTGCCCGAGGTAAGCCTAGCGAAAAGTAGATTTGGAGAGATTTAATGCCGATAAATGCCTCATTTATTTAATGCACTAAATAAGATGAACCTAAAAACGACAATAAACAAATGAGTTACTAAAAGCATCTGCCTTATTACATTCGAATTCCAAAATGATTTTAAAAAAAGATAAACCTAATCTACTTGGTCCCAAAGGGACCTTCTCCAGATTTGACCATCTTGGCTCCGTCGATCAGATTCCCCAGGTCGTGCATGTCCAGCAGTAGATATGCCCTTGTTAGGTGTCCTCCTTCATTTCCCTCTGCATTCTGATAGTCAACGACCCTTTTCCTCATCTTCCCTTCCAGTTCTATCTGACCCTGCTCCAAATATTCCAACCTTTCTGTCAACCTTGTAGCCATTTCCCTCCACCCATTAGTTGACTACATATCTAACTTGTGTTGTTCCAAATGCCTGGCTTTGGACTCACGGACTATTTTGTGTAGCCTCTCATACTTCACCTGTGCTTCAGCAACCTCATCAATGACCATGTTTCCTTGACAAACCCCTAGCTCAACTATTCCTGCTATGTTATCTTATAACCATGATGGGTAGAAGTACACATGAACTGTGTAATATCGATCTGGCTCGATGGTATCCTTTTCCATGATAATCTTCAACTGCCACATGTGCTGGGCCTCACATTTGTATGGAATATCGTCATCCTAAAAATCTGCTTTGTAGTGACTCATTTTGGAGACTAGCGATATGACTTGTTTTCTACCAGCTGCTCTCATGACCCTGATAGGAACATAGGGATGTATGACCCTTAACCCAATCAACACCAGATGTAGAACATCCCTAGATCTGATAATGAATTCGCTAGTAGGGAACCACTCGAACATCCAATGAACCTTGTCTTCGGCCAAATAGCTAAAAAACTGTACCTATTCAGTAGCATTTTCTAGTTGTGCAAACATGTCTGGGATAAATTTCATTCTTTTCGGATGGTGGAAAGCTATGTGATCATTCCATGGTCTCCGTAGAAACCCTTGGTGGTATTGGCCTTTCTGAAGATGTTCTAACAACCAAATCTGCAGCAACAAGTTACAACCCTCAAAATGTTTGAACCCTTTCTTGCAATAATCCAAACCACGGTATATCTCTGCTACAATCATAGGAACAATAGTATATGTTTGTCCCTCGATCCCCTCCACTAAAGCTTTAGTTACCATGGCCAACCTGGTATGAATTCTATCCCATTGGCTTGGAAACACTATCATACCCAGAAAGCAGACGATGAATACAAAAAACCTACAATGAGTCCAACCCAGGGAAGTGATGGAGAATTCGTCATGAAAGATGCGGTAAAATTTTCTGTGTCCGTATCATTCATAGAGGAAGTCCAAGGGTATGTAGGACTTCTTCAGGCATGCCAAGTCGTCATTCTTTCTCAGACCCATCATCTTCAAAAACCCCTTGGTAGTGCAATTTTCTGGTACTAGTTGGCTGGGATTATCCCATGGTAATCCGGCGAATCCTCCTATTTCCTCCAAAAGAGGAATAATTCCTATATTGCCAAAAGGAATACAACCCTTTCTCCGTCCCAGGACATAGTAGCAGCCTCGATCAGCATGTCGTTTGGTTGGATGTCCAATAAGGAGGGTACGTTTCCAAGAACCCTTTTCACGTGATTTTTGTCGCTTGGCGAAAGGTTTTCCCACCAATCCAGCAATATTGGTGGTATATTTCGGACCATGCCGAACCTGGGGACTTCGTGCCTCATTTTCTACAAAAATAAATAGAGTTATACCCTTGCCCACTCCGCATTCGACTACTTACACATTAATGATTAGCATGTCGGCATTTATCTCTCCAAATAATGCACATATCGTGGTTACGCCCGTTGGGATTATGAAAATCCCAGTGGACTTTGGACAAGGTTTTTCTTAGAGGGTTATTATGCAGACAACATATATTAACCCTGGCTAGGTTTGATCATGATGCATGTACAGTTATTATCAGAGTAAGGTTTCGATAGAAGTCTAGAATGGTACCCTCAAGCAGACAGCTTGAGAGGGAAAGGCACGGAACCAACGATTGCATCGCTGATCAACTAGTTTTACCGCAAATAAGCCTTTCCAAATTTAAAGGGTGATTTTAGGAAGAGCGCATACACTCATCTAATGCTCCTATGGTATTAGTACGCACGCGTGGAATATGATGTTGAACATGCTTTATGCAAAAAAACACGTTATCAAGTATTTTCACATGTTTGAAAATAAATGCAGAATTGAATGAACGTAGAGACATAAAGGAAAGAAAAACAGGGAAGAAGTTAGTTTGCAAAATGAAGGAATTGTAATAAAGCAAATAAATGGGGTAAGGATTGGGGAGAGACACAATATATCAAAATTAAAAGTTGTGAACAAGTGAACATAATTAGGAAATAATGGGAAACACACATTGTAATCGAATTAAATGAAGAGTTGCATATGAGTTCATATAAAGGAGAAATAGGAAAAGGATGTTCATGTAGCAATAAAAAGGAAAACAAGAGCGAGATATTCAAATAATAGCAAAATAACAAAAATACGCTTATCGGGATAGACTAATCCATGCAGATCAAGTTCGTAATGGTAAAAGCCTAAAGATAATCCCCAGCAGAGTCACCATGTTATCATGCTCCTTTTTCTCGCGAAATCGGGTTTTGACATTCTACAACTCCTTTTAAGAGGGTAAGGAAAAGGAATTGGTTTAGAGTCACCACCTAACGAATTAAGGTGTGTTACGACACCTAGAGCAGATAACTCATATTATACCGGTTTGCATCACCAGAGATCGGGTAAGGGCTCGAAATTACCTCGAAGAGAAGGAGTTAGGCAATCTTTGAGGTCCACGACTATGGGTCCCGACTGAACTCAATTATGAATTAGTCTAATAAGGAAGCGAGAGGATTATTTAATAAGCATGAGGGGTCCTAAATTTTTTAGCCTAAAGGATTAGTGCAACATGAATAATACTACTTAACTCCCTCAAGGACAGGGGATTTACTCATACTATCTAGCGGGCACAGACTATCATCTCCTACTACCCGATTACTATCTTTAAGTTGTTACATAAAGTGCTCTGGTTGATTCTAGTTTGTTTCCTATGTGTGCACTACCCGTCCACTTACCTATAGTTCTGGAGGTATTAGGACTTCTATTTGGGATAGTTCTAGACTAAGACTAGGTTGCTCGAAATTGTAAAATACTATGCGACAAGCAAAACAGTTAGGACTTTTCATATAGAAACAGATATGGGCTCATATTGACCTCCACACATAAACAGAAAATGCACGCAACTGATTAGCAGATTTTATTAATCGCAGAATCTTATAGACAAGATATCTATGTGAGAAGATAGGTGAGCAGTGATATACAGAATCAGTTTTGTTAATGCAAGTGTTAAGGCCTATTATTTTGCCTACTAATTTTATTTAGTACAATATCTGGGTGTTTCATGCAGTAATGAATAAGAGTAAATCACAGTTACAAATCTAGAATTGTTGTTCAATCCTATATCAATAGTGACAATCGTATTCAGAATCATTTAGTAGAATCCTATAGGCATGACTTCTACGAGTGTGACGAATGTTACCCTATACACAAGATTTCTAGCATTGAACCGATTTCCAATCCTATATGCATGATATCTATTATTGAACTGATTTTTAATCTTGTAGGCATGATGTCTATCATTGAACTGATTTATAATCCTATAAGCATGATTAGGCAGTATATGGGTAGAAATTCATACACATTGCCAAAAAAAAGTGGAGTCAAATACTGCTCCTATAGGCATGATTGCTAACACGTTTTGTTGGACAAATTGATGCATCCTACAGGCAGGTGTTTATGGAAAAAATCAGGGGTCCAATTTTGTGACAGTTGAGGCACCTCGTAAAGA
The DNA here is from genome assembly GCF_000393655.2 of Nicotiana sylvestris. NCBI lineage: Eukaryota > Viridiplantae > Streptophyta > Magnoliopsida > Solanales > Solanaceae > Nicotiana > Nicotiana sylvestris. The sequence goes on from NC_091062.1 coordinate 73,849,707, forward strand.
CCGCCCCTAAAAGGCTCGAAGTTCAGCTCGGGGCTCAACCTCGAGGGTTCTCAATGACCGACCTCGATGTAGTAAAAATCGGTGGCTATGATGGACTAACGGGAAGTTGCCAAGGCACGTGACTAAAGCTGACCAAGTCTATTAGGCTAGTTCAAGCCCGTACCGAGGCATTAAATGGTTGTACCAGCTATATGTCTTTGTAATAAATACATTTGTACTATGTTGGGATTCCCCCTGGTATATAAAGATGACCCTTGTCATTTTGTAAAGGGGAACACTACAATATCACTTACAACATTCAATACAAGAACATTCTCTCTGCCCTCTAACTTAAACATATTCTCTTGATTTCACTACTTACATTTATTGCTTACACTTATTGTGTTCTATTAATTGTTCTTCATTTATTGCTCATTATTGGTCATAAAGAGCCTTCATCAAAGCTCTCAATACTATTAGACCTTCATCGGTCGGTCACAACATAGAACCTAGATCGACCTCGAGGCCACATATAGTGTGGCTCGAGGCCCCGATTCTCAGCCACTCGGTTTGCTTAAACACACTGCTTTCAAGTTCTTACTTTGTTTTCTAGTTTCATACTTAGCATCTATCACCTAATAACTAGCATAAAAAGATATCACGTATTTTTAGAACCACAAATTCAAATCTAATTGTAATTACCATTTTCAAGGTAAACAATTTGGCGCCCACCGTGGGGCTAAAAATAATAGTGATTGTTTCTTGCTGGTTTAATACATAACGCAAGTTATCTTTCACGCTTTTTCTTGTCCAAGAATCTTTGATTTCAGGTCAAAATGTCTAACTCAATGAATGTATATGAAAACGACGGTCTTGAAGACCATGGATAGAATGGTGTAGTTGTTCCAGGTATTGGTGTATCACCACGAAACTTTGAGGATGCACCATAGCCAATCCCCGCGGATGTGGTCTCACGTGATGCTCAATGCATCGATATAAGTTCCCACACTAACAGGAGCGCATGACGAGGAGACCAACAAGAAGCTCAGAAAACCCCAGCTCGGGAGGAACAAGAGGTTAGCATTTACGTTATTTTTGAAATGTTACAGGCATAACAGCTAGTGATTTCTCAACTGCAAAGCCATCAAAAAACTCCAAGCACAACAGCACCGGAAATGGCTCTTGGAGCCGAACAGGTACTGGAAAGATCGAGTAACAATGGGTCAGTAGCCGACCCCGCTATTATGAAGATGCTCGAGGACCTCACAAAGAGGATTGAATCGGGCAAAAAAATGATATAAGCCAACGACAAATAGGTAGAGACCTACAACTCGAGGGTCGACCAGATCCCGGGCGCACCCCCGATCCTGAAGGGTGTTGATTCAAATAAATTCGTACAAAAAACATGCCCATCAAGTGCCGCTCCAAATCCCATCCCGAAGAAATTCAGAATGCCCGATCTACCAAAGTACAACGGAACATCGGATCTTAATGAGCACGTCATGGCTTGCACTCGTGCCGTAAAGGGAAATGACCTGAAGGATGGCGAGATCGAATCCGTCCCGTTTAAGAAGTTCGGAGAAACACTTTCAAAAGAGGCCATGATGTGGTATCATAACCTAGCTCCGAATTCAAAGGACTCATTTGCCATGTTGACAGATTCTTTCATAAAGGCACATGCCGGTGCCATCAAGGTGGCTACAAGGAAATTCGATGTCTTCAAAATCCAACAAAGGAAAAACGAGATGCTGCGGGAGTTCGTATCTCGCTTTCAAATTGAGAAAATGGAGTTACCACCAGTCTCCGATAAATGGGAAGTACAGGGCTTCACCCAAGGCTTGAACGAACGGAGCTCGGTGGCTTCGAAGCAGCTAAAGTAGAATTTAGTTAAATACCCCACCGTAACTTGGTCAGATGTCCAAAACTGATACCAATCTAAGATTAGGGTTTAAGATGACCAACTGGGAGCCCCCTCGGGCTAGGTATTGTCACACCTCCTTTTTCTACCCCCCGGAAGGGTATAAGAGAGTTTTTTCAATTTAAGTGACAATCAAAACATGATTATTTATATTAAAATCAGAGTTGTCACTTGGGATAATTTATGGTTTCCCAAGTCACTGGTTTAAAATCCCAAATCGAGGAAGTTGACTCTTATCTAGGAATTCTCGGGTTTCGTGGTTTTAGCACGGTCGCTTAACTATTATAATTGGCCTAATTATCTAATTTGATTACACATTTTAAACCTATGTCCATCTTAAACTTTAACTAATTTTATTTATTTAAGGAATTATTTCAAGGTTATTTAAAATACATCGCAAACCATGCTACATGAAATGCACCCATTGTTTATGACACGTTCTATTTAACCTCGTTGGAAATTAGAACTGGGTGACATGAAATGTACCCCCAGATTTTAAAATTAACCATGGCAATTATATAATTAACCCGCCTAGCAAACTATGAAGTTCATTTTTTAAGATCTAAATTATAACATTTGTGAGGGCCATAAATGATTTAATTTGCTTATGGCACGTCTCAAACCTCTTTCTTTGAGTGATTTTTTGATCTAATCTTATGAGAGCCATAAATTATAGGTTTTGTTGATATGGCACACCCCAGACTAATTAAAAAGTCCTATTTAATTAAAGAAGTCTAAGGAGTTTGAATTTATTCTAAGTCAATGTTCAATCTAAACCTAATAATTAATGAACTCGCGCTGAATGAAATCAGGCATTTGGCTACTTGAAAGGGGCCCGGGCTAGTAGTAGGCCCAATGCCATTGAAAGCTCCCGGAATGGAATACAAGGGCAAGCTGGGCTCAACGTGAAGCCCAACATTTAATCAAGGGCGGTCATATCACTTCAATATATATCAGAGAAGACCCTTTCCATTAGACCAAATACAAAAACATTAATGCATTAACAACCTACTGGGTATGATGGGGCTCAGGATTGGACCCAGGAGCGATAAGAACAAAATAGGCCCAAAGAGACCATTTCAGCAGGCTGCCTCTCCTAGGCCCAGACTAGGCCCAATCGTTATTAAGAATTAAGATAACATGAAACAAGGATACCAAATATGAACACCAATTGTAAACATGAATTTAATCAATTGTTACAATCAATGTCACATGAACCTAAGATTAAAAACTTCTCATTGAATATACTAACCATCATATTGATAAAATACTCTATGAATGCATGACTTTAAAAAGCCCAAACTATGCAGGTTCAATGACCAATCTCAACATGATTTTCAAAAGCAATTTCATATATGAAAGAAACCACAACACCAACTACAAATCCGACCATCTGAACAATTTATAAGGAATAGACTAGTCTACACCTTAGTGCATGAAATCTTTCCTAAACCATTGTTCATTCCATTACTCCCATAATAACCATAAAACTGAAAGAAACCAAACTAAATGAATACATCAATTCGAGAAGCACATGAAAGGAAACTGAAAGTTCATATTACACTCAATGAAATTCTTGTTATAAGTACTCCAAAAACACTTTACACTTCAGTAGTCTTTACAGTAAAAGAGAATACCTAGAAATCAAGAACAAAAAAGCAAAGAGGGGTGAGGATTTCTGTTGACAAACAACAACAACAACTAGATCACATCAGACAGCCACCAACTCAATCCATGTTTGGATCTGAAATTCAAGGAAATCCAGAAGGAAACTTCAGAATGCCTTTCTTTTTTACTCCAGAGAACCAGAAGAAAGTTGATTCAACTTTTCATCAAACAATGCAGAGTAGTTGATTCAACTTTTTTACTCTAAATCTCTGCCTAAAGAATGAGTGAAATAGGCTTTATATAGAAAGAATTTAGGGCAGCATCATCTGATTCTTTTCATTCAAAATTAACCCTCATCAACTCCTCTTTTGTTCAATTTAAACCCTAAATTTTAAACTTATTTGCTGAACTACCCAATTCCCACCTTCCTGGAACCTTCCCAAATAGTTAAGAAAGATTTTCCCTATCCAATTTCACTAAACTACCCCTTAAAGACTTACTAATTACTTCTAACCACAAATAGACCTTTGAGCCAATATGCACCCTGCTTTTTTGGGCTTCTGCATTAGCAGACTCTAACAATCCTTTAGGCTCCTTGCACTAGCAAGCCTACCTTCCATCCCTAAACAAACAACTCAAAAGGAGTTTTGGATCCTTTTCACTTTTTTTTTTTAAAATGAAAAATCAAAAGAAAAGGAACAAGGGCAAAGAGACGAATAAAAAAAAATGAAATTAACTACTGCTAGACTAATATTACTAATTTAACCAACTATAAACTAATATGGCCTATCATGCAAGCAGAAATGGATTTGAGCAAGAAAATAAAGAAAGAAAAAGGAAAATTCAAGGGTAGACGAAAACATAAACAAACAAATAACAACAAAAGAAAAGAAAAATATGAACGACTAACCAAAGAAATCATCTAGTAGTGTCAAAGGAAGCAGAGATGAACGACTGGCCACACTCGATATGCTTCATCGAGGCTAGAAACTCATCCTAATGAACTCCTTTAATCAAGAATGCTCTGTCAAGGCGAGCTTCGAAACGCGATAAGCAGAAATCTTCAATACAAATCCAACGTCGAAATTGGATCAAACCCTAGATTCCAAATTCGACAAATTCTAGAGTTCGTTTGGGGAAATTGCCAAAGGTTTTGTGTTTGGGGAGACCTAGGGACTGTAAGGTGTAAATTTGGGCGAGTTTGGGTAAGTTAGGGTTTGGGACTCCAATCTTCAATCTCAGATTCGAAGAACTTGATGAAGATTTGGGGAAAATGGTTGGGGTATTTGGAAAAAGGAGGGAACGGAGGTGGTGTGGTGTTAATTTGGAGCTGATTGGGGTTATGCCTCCGGCTAAGACGGTGGGATTTTGGGGCGGCGGATCTAGGGTTCCTGATTGAGAGAGATGAAAGAGTGGGAGGGGTTCGAATGGGGGGGAGGGCTAATTTCGGACACTTAAATGTAAATGTATCCTCAGTTCCTTGTTTGATCAATGGAGATCAACGGTTGGGATTAAACGCCCTAAAATGGCGTTGTTCGGTTAAGGCGGGGGATTGGACCAGGTTGGGGAGAATGGGGCGTGGGCTTGGAACGGGTTGGGGCAGAGATTTGTGTTTGGGCTTTATATTGGGTCCATTACAGCAACCCTCTAATTCTTTTTTTCCTTTTCTTTTCATTTGTCCTCTTTTTCCTTTTTCTTTTTTAATTAATTAAAACACCTAAATTAAATTCCTAAAAATAATTAATTTACAAAATTAAACTAATTATCTACTGTAATGTTTACAAAAAATAATTACTCCTAAATTAAAAAAATAAATTACTAATTCAAAACTAAAAGGCTAAAATTGCAAAAGTAAGCCAATTTTGTAATTTCCATTTTTTAATAATGCAACTAATTTACTAATTAACCTTAAAAATGAAAAAATAAATCCAAAATGCATTGCATGGTATTTTTTGACATTTTCATGATTTTTAACAGAAATAAATATGCACGAAAATGCAAACAATTAGCACAAATTCCCACAAAGTCCAATAAAATTGCAAATAATGGAAAAAATTTATTTTCTTGAATTTTATAGGAGTAATTCACATAGGGAAAAAATCATGTGCTCACAGCTGCCCCTCTTTGCTCGAAAACACGAAGAGTTTTCGTGCAAAGATAAAGTGAGCGGATACGAGTGATTTTTGCCCGTTTGAATATTCCGTGAGAACCATTTTTGAATGATTTACCGCACCTTGCTTCCGAGTTTGCCTACATATCCTTGGCTATAAAGGAATCAGGTCAGTGTAGTTCAGGGAGTTTCGGTAGCTGGGACTACCAGGAAGCTGTGATTTCACTATTGCTGTTGCTGCTACTGCTTGTTGAACCCCTCATTGTAGACAAAAATAAAAGAAGCTAGACTAAACTTATGATCTATGAATTACAAGAATCCTATCTACACTTCTTCAAACTTGATCTTGCAGTTTCTGCTGCTCTGTTAACTTGTACTCTCCAGGTGAGCTTCCTTTGTTGCTGACTTGAATTGTATTCTGAGGTACTTTCCCTTTGTTCTCCAGGTGGGCGCCTGATTGTTGAACTTGAACCATCTTCCTTTGAACATTGTTACTTTCACTTTGTTCTCCAGGTGGGTGCCTGATTACCAACATTTGAATTATCTTCCTTTCTTCCGAAACTTGACTTGTTTTCCCTTTGTTTTCTAGGTGGGTGCCTGATTGTCGAACTGTCTTCCTTTGAACATTGTTGCTTTCCCTTTGTTCTCCAAGTGGGCTCCTGATTACCAACATTTACACTGTTTTTCCTTGAGACTTGAACTGTTTCCTTTTGTTCTCCAGGTGGGCTCCTGATTGCTGTCTTCCTTTGAGCATTGTTGTTTTTCCTTTGTTCTCTAGGTGGGCGCCTGATTACCAACATTTGAATTATCTTCCTTTTTTAGAAACTTGACTTATTTTCCCTTTGTTTTCCAGGTGGGCACCTGATTGCCAAACTGTCTTCCTTTGAACATTGCTGCTTTCCCTTTGTTCTCTAGGTGGGCTCCTGATTACCAACATTTATATTGTTTTTCCTTGAGATTTGAACTGTTTCCCTTTGTTCTCCAAGTGGGCTCCTGATTGCTATCTTCCTTTGAACATTGTTGTTTTCCTTTTGTTCTCCAAGTGGGCTCCTAATTACCAACACTTGAATTGGTTTCCCTTTGTTCTCCAGGTGGGCGCCTGATTTCCAACACTATAACTGTTTTTTCTCGAAACTTGAACTGCTTTATCTTGAGATTTCTTTTCTTTGAACTGTCTTCCCTTGTTTCTCCAGGTGGGTGCCTGTTTGCTGAACCTGAACTGTCCTCTCCTTGAAACTACTTTTCTTCGAACTGTCTTCCTTTGTTTCTCCAGGTGGGTGCCTGATTGCTTAACATGAATTGTCCTCTCCTTGAAACTGCTTTTCTTTGAACTGTCTTCCCTTGTTGCTCCAGGTGGGTGCCTGATTTACATAAAAGTAAACAAAACAAAAGAACTTTTCTGCCCCGGTTTGTTATTGGGAACATCTGTGAGTGTTAACTAATTCTTGTTATCGAACTAAATTCTAAATTAAACTCCTTTATCCTAAAACTTTCAAACCAAGCATTATTTCAAAATGAAAAATTTTAATGTTGAATTACACTTCCCAAAAGTAAACCTCTCGTCAGACCTTGTCATTTGCGAGGGCCTCAAAACTTACTAAATCCTATCATCCAAGAGGGTACTGGAACTTACTGTCGAGTCCGTCTGGCACTTGCTTTCCTTACGGAGGGTTTCTCCGAAATAACGAAATTTTCTGCCCCTGTTGCAATCAAAGAAAAATCTTGTCAGTTTGAAAATGTGGTGGTTAGTTTGCGGCATTCTTGCTGAGGGTGGCCCTTTCACTGCCGTGCTTCTGCTTTGATTGTCCGCCTTGAACTGGCCAAGAATTGTTTGCCTTTCTGACTGAATTTCAACTACAGGACCCTGAATGACCTGAATGCTCTACACCCAACCTGCTGTTTCATATTCCTGTTCTTCCAATTTGAACCTCTATATCTTTCCTAAAATTTACAAGCCACTCGACCACTTGAACATTCATTAACATCATACTTTCATTTTTGCATCATGCTATTTCTGGCATGCTTTGGCCGCACTTTGCTTTGTGCAATTTGGCAGTTGGTAGTAAGCTTTGCAATCCTTTCTTTTGCTTAGCAAGTTTAACATTGAAAGAGCTCTTATAGGGATAAACCCAAAAAGAAACGAAATGCAATAACTTCGAGAGTTATGAATAGAGAAGAAAATTCAAAACAGAAGGACTGTTTGAGGAAGTAAAGAAAAAGGGACTTATCTGAGTGAAGTTGCTGGCACCAATGATTATGACATGTGTTTTGGATTAATCAACCTAGTCCATTTATTTGACTTAGCACCAGTTGAAAAAGGGACTTATCTGAGTGAAGCTGCTGGCACCAGTTGACTTCACATTTTATGCCTGAGGTTCCCATAATCCAATTCTTTTGCAAATTTAACAGCCTTATTCGACTTGCGGCGCCCTGAAGGGTTTTCACCACCAAACCTCTCTCATTTATTTATCTCTCAACTCACCGTCGCCTTATGGTCCCCTGAGGGTTTTCACCAATCAGACTCTCTTATTTTTAATTTCCCTCAGCTTTTCATCGCCTTACGATGCCCGTGAGAGTTTTCACCAATAAGACTCTCTCATTTTTTATTTTTCCTGCTTATACCGGAGTGTTGCCCCTGATGTGAATCACACCTCTACTTGCTTGACTTGGCATCTCTCAAAAATTGATCAGAAGGTCTTTCTTTGGACCGCAATGTGGGCTTTGGGATAGGGTTTGAAAGAAAGGGTACCACAAAGGCTCAAAAGAGCTTGAATGGGTTCAACATTACAACCTTTGGAATCAAATTTCTTACAATAACCACAACTTTCTGCCCCAGTTTCTTGGCTTGGGGACTTTTTGAGTATTTTTATTTTTTATTTTGATGGGACCGAACCGTGAGGCTGCCTACATATATCCTTAAGAGGAATCAGGTCGAACGTAGTTCATGACATAGGAATTGCTTTGTTGTTGTTACTTTTCTCTTTTCCTTTTCTTTTTCCTTTTCTTTTCTTTTTCTTCTTTTTTTTCTTTTTTCTCTTTTTTTTCTTTTTTCTTTTTTTTTTATTTTTCTCTCTTTTTCTCTTCTTTTTTTTTTTCTCTTTTTTTTTTCTTTTATTAATTTTATTTATTTTTTTGTTTCTCTTTTCCATTCTTTTTCTTTTTTCTCCTTTGCTTACCTTTTGTGTTCATGTTTTTGAATTTCGCTACTTATTCCAAAAGAGGGGTATGAAAGGAAATAAATAAGGCTCAAAGGGGTATCAAAAGGTAAAGTGTTTAGATAACAGAATAAAATGCCTTCGTTATTCCAATCTTCAAAATATGCCGTGTACAAATAACAATTTAAACCAAAGAAATCATACATAATAACTTTTGACTGCATCAGAATTGATAGCCATGTCTACACATTTGCCTTCTATATCTGTTAAATACAAATCATCATTGGAAAACACTCTTCTTACGATGAACGGCCCCTGCCAATTTGGGGCGAACTTGACTTTCGCCTTAGCCTGATGCGGGAGGATGCGTTTCAATACTTGCTGACCTATCTCAAATTTCCGGAGATGCACCTTCTTGTTGTATGCACTTGCCATTCTCTTTTGATATTGCTGTCAATCTCTTCTCATCAATCAAACTCAATTGCTCTAGACGGGTTTTGACCCACTCATCATCATCAATTTCGACTTCAGCAACAATCCAACGGGTTGGAATTTCAACTTCCGCGGGTATGACTGCCTCAGTGCCATATACCAACAAATAAGGAGTTGCACCTACTGAAGTGCTAACAGTAGTGCGATAACCTTGCAAAGCAAAAGGCAACTTCTAATGCCACTACCTGGAACCTTGCACCATTTTCTGAAGTATCTTCTTTATGTTTTTGTTGGCTACCTGGACTGCTCCATTCGCATTGGGGTGGTATGGGGTGGAATTGCGATGCGTAAACTTAAACTATTGACATACCTCTTTCATCAGATGACTGTTAAGATTGGCACCATTATTTGTGATGATCACCTTTGGGATTCCGAACCGACAAATGATATTATAATGAACAAAATCGACCATAGCCTTCTTGGTCACAGATTTGAAAGTTTTAGCTTCAACCTACTTAGTGAAATAATCAATGGCCACCAGAATGAACTTGTGCCCATTGGATGATGCCGGCTCAATTGGTCTGATGACATCCATACCCCAAGCAACAAAAGTCCATGGTGCGTACATTGTGTGTAATTCAAATGGCGGAGAATGAATCAAATCTCTATGTACTTGGAATTCATGACACTTGCGCACAAAACTGATGCAATCTCGCTCCATGGTAAGCCAATAATAACCTGCTCGGAGAATTTTCTTTGCCAGAACATACCCACTCATATGCGGCCCGCAGACTCTGAAATGTACTTTGGTCATGATAGTCGTGGCTTGCTTTGCATCGATGCACCTCAACAGCCCAAGATCCGGTGTTCTTTTGTACAAGACTCCCCTTCTCAAGAAAAATTCACTAGCCAAACGTCGAATTGTTCTCTTTTGATCACCTGTGGCTTGTAATGGATACACACCCATCCTGATATACTCCTTGATGTCATGAAACCATGGTTTACCATCAAGTTCTTCCTCAACCACATTACAATAGGCATGCTGATCATGAACTTGAATATGCAGAGAGTCAACATAAGCTTTGTCTGGATGGTGCAACATTGACGCCAAGGTAGCCAAAGCATCGGCAACCTCATTATAAATCCTTGGAATATGCCTAAATTCTATTAATCAAAATTGTTAACAAAGATCATGCAGAAGTTGTCGATACGATATAAGCTTTAAATCCCGTGATTCCCATTCTCCTTGAATCTAGTGCACCAAAAGGTCCGAGTCTCCCAAGACCAAGACTTCCTAGATTCCCATATCTACAGCTAGCCTTAGTCCCAGAATGCATGCCTCATACTAAGCCATGATGTTGGTACAGTAGAAACGCAGCTGGGCCGTAACAGGGTAGTGATGCCCTGTTTCAGAAATAAGCACTACTCTTATCCCGACACCTTTCATGTTAGCAGCTCCATCAAAGAAAAGTTTCCAGCCTGGTTTCTCAACCTGCTCTACCTCGTCAATATGTATCACCTCTTCATCGGTAAAATAAGTTCTCAATGGTTCATATTCTTCATCGACCGGGTTCTCGGCCAAATGATCGGCCAATGCTTGGGCTTTCATCGCGGTCCGAGTCACATAGATGATGTCGAACTCTATGAGAAAAATTTGCCACTTCGCAAGCCTCCCTGTGGGCATAGGCTTCTGAAAGATATACTTTAGAGGATCTGGGCAAGAAATAAGGTAAATGGTGTAGGACGACAAATAATGCTTTAACTTTTGTGCTACCCAAGTCAGGGCGCAACATGTCCTCTCAAGGGGAGTATAGTTAACCTCATAAGATGTCAATTTCTTGCTGAAATAGTAAATGGCTTGCTCTTTCCTACCTGTGATATAATGTTGACCCAACACACAACCAAATTAATTATCCAGGACTGTCAAATAAAGAATCAAAGGTCTCCCGGGCTCTGGCGGGACCAACACAGGTGGGTTCGACAATTACTCTTTGATCTTATCAAATGCTTCTTGGCACTCATCAGTCCATTTGACCGCAACATCCTTCTTTAGCAGCTTAAAGATGGGCTCGCAAGTTGTCGTGAGCTGAGCAATAAACCTGCAGATGTAATTCAGCCTCCCTAACAGACTCATCACCCCGGTCTTGTTCTTTGGCGGTGGTATGTCTTGGATAGCTTTGATCTTTAATGGATCCAATTCAATGCCCCGCCGACTGACTATGAACCCCAACAACTTCCTCGATGGAACATCGAATGCACACTTTGCAGGATTGAGCTTAAGATTGTACATGCGGAGACTTTGGAAAAAGTTTCTCAAATCTTTGACGTAGTCCGACTGCTTCCTGGACTTCATGATCACATCGTCCACTTAAACCTCAATCTCCTTCTGTATCATGTCATGGAATATGGTTGTCATCGCCCTCATGTAAGTTGCCCAGTATTTTTCAGACCAAAAGGCATGATCCGGTAGCAGTATGTTCCCCATGGCATGATGAATGCCATCTTTTCCGCATCTTCCTCATCCATTAAAATCTAATGATATCCCGCATAGCAATCCACAAAAGTCCCAATCTCATGCTTGGCACAATTATCAATCAAAATATGGATATTTGGCAGTGGGAAGTTGTCTTTTGGACCAGCCTTGTTGAGATCACGGTAATCAACACACACTCTGGTCTTACCATCTTTCTTTGGCACAAGCACAACGTTGGCTAAACACGTGGGATACCATGTGACTCGAATGACCTTTGCATCAAGCTGCTTTGTGACTTCTTCTTTAATCATCACACTCATGTCAGTTTTGAACTTTCTCAACTTTTGCTTGACAGGAGGGAATGCTGGATCAATTGGCAATTTATGGACCACCAAATCAGTACTCAAGCCGGGCATATCATCATACGACCACGCAAAAATATCTTTATATTCAAACAATGCTTTAATTATTTATTTCCTGATTTGCGGTTCAAGATGGACACTTATCTTAGTTTCTCTTACATTATCTGGGTCCCCGAGATTGATTACTTCAGTATCATTCGAATTAGGCTTGGGGTTTTCCTCAAAATGACTTAGTTCCTTACTAATCTCCTCAAAGGCCTTATCCTCATCATATTCTAACTCATCATCACACTATATTTCTTGGATTATTATTTGAGAATTAGATTGACTTTTAAGACTGGGCCGAAGATTTCTCATACATGTCATGTCATTGAAACTAGCATAAAAAGAACTGTACAAAGAAGAAAAGAAAAACAAAAACAAAACTATCAGGAATGATGGAAAAAAAAGGATAACAGGGTTTGTACATCAACAAGCAGAAAATAAAAGTCTAGATCACAACCCTGGAATGACCCAGATAGAAAGGAAAACAAAACAAACTACCAAGACTCCTTCCGAGTAGGGAGAGGAGTAGCCTTCCAATTGTTAAGCTTTACATTTGGCTCGACGAACTGCATGTCCGCTTTGCTAGAACTTTCTCCAACTTCCACCATGTTCACATCATCAAACAACCTCTGGAACCTTTCAATTAACTCTTCATCAATGTAAACCACAGAACTTGGAACTGTTGTCACTGGGCGTTTCGTGGCACCGGGCTTGACAAAAGACCTCGAGAAATGCGGTATAGGCTTCCGAAGTGCCCACGCCTTCTATTTTGACCTTCTAGCCCTTTTCACATCTGCCATTGTGGGTTTGAATCCAAGACCGAACGTGCCCAAGTTTTTAGGGAAGGACACTGGCTGTATGATACCCTGCAAGGATGCACCCAGACTTTTACCTGGTACAAAGCCATTTTTCAGCATTTCAGAGACCACAATGATGGATGCAGAGGCTATCTTTGGAGTTGAAAAACATTTTACTTCTGGAACCTTCTCGACCAGCACTGTTTCGAAAACTTGATAGACCCAAGGCCCTTGTCATCTTCAGCCTCAATAAACGCGACGGAGGCATCACTGTGAGCACACAAATTCTCCTCACCATGCACGACGATCTCCTATCTATCCCACTCGAACTTGATCATCTGGTGCAAAGTGGACGGTACTGCTTTGGCGGCATGAATCAAAGGTCAACCTAATAGCAAATTGTAAGAAACGGCTATGTCCAGTACCTGGAACTCCATGGTGAATTCCACCAGTCCTATTGTCAATTCAAGCACTATATCATCAACTGAATCTTTTCCTCCACTGTCAAATCCTCCGACTCATATGATGTTCTTGTGAATTCTCTCATCATCAACTTTCACCTTGTTCAGAGTAGAGAGAGGGAAAATGTTTGCACTGGAACCATTGTCAACTAACACCCTGGTGACCACAAAATCTTCACATCTTACTGTAAGATAGAGAGCTTTGTTGTGCTCACTACCTTCCACAGGCAACTCATCATCAGAAAAGGTGACCCTATTCACCTCAAATATTTTGTTGGCGATCTTCTCTAGAGGGTTCACTAAAATTTTATTGGGGACATAAGCCTCGTTCAGAATTTTCATCAGTGCCTGGTGATGCTCGTCTGAATGGATTAGCAATTATAGCAAGGAAATCTAAGCGGGCGTCTTTCTCAGCTGCTCCACGATTGAATAATCTTGTACCTTCATTTTCCTCAAGAACTCCTCTGCCTCTTCTTCAGTGACTGCTTTCTTTACTAGAACTGGATTATCTCTGGATGTTTTGGCTTTCCTTAACTTTTTCGGGGAAAAGAATCTCTCCGAAGAGTTAATCCCTGGGCCTCATTGACTTCTTCTTTCACTTTCTTTCCCTTATAGGTCATTATCACCCATTCATAGTTCCATGGGATAGCCTTGGTTCTGATTACCAGCAACTGGATTATAGGCTTGATGATGACAGGATCTGTACGGGCACCCTCTACAATTATAATAGGTTTATTTGCCAACCCTGGCACGACCACTTTTGACTTTTCTTGCTTTGATACAACATCACTTGGGGATCTTTTCTTAACTATCATAGATGGTTTACCGTTTTTCATGCTCAACTTGTTCACTGATCCTTCAATCGTTGGTTTTTTGACTGGCTTGACCTCACTGGACCGAATCATCATAACAGATTGTGAAGGCTTCTTGGGTTCCCCCCCCCCCTTTGTGTACTATCTCGATCATGATCATTTCCTGATGGGTTGGCAATGGGTTCTAGTTGATGTTGGGTGCCTCTGGAGTTTGGACTTCAATCCGGTTTGTGTCAATGAGCTCCTGGATGGCATTTTTCAAGTGCCAGCACTTCTCCGTATCATGCCCAAGAGTACCAGGACAATATTCACAGCTCAAGGAGTAATCAAAATTCTAGGGAAGAGGGTTTGACAATTTCGACTTAATTGGCCTTAGCATATCCAACTGCTTTAATCTATGGAATAAACTAGTATAAGACTCCTCCAACTGGGTGACCATTTTCTTCCGCTACAACCTCTTATTTTTGAATGCTGTATTGGGTCAGAAACCTAGGCCGGCAGGGTTTCGGTAGGCTCATGGGGGTGGGTAAGAATTTTGTGGAGCTGGGTAGGTGTTTTGTGGGGCTGGAGCACGCAATTGTGCGTAGGCGGGAGGTTGAGTATATGTATGGGCATAGTGGACAGAAATATGAGGTCCTGGTGATGGGAAGTTGTGTTGGGGTGGATTATATGGGGTTTGGGTGTAGGTTCTGTGATGGGGTCGAGGCTAGGTATATTTATGTGATGGACCCCTGGGTCTAAACCATGATCCTGAATCAACTGTTGCCACATCTTCTTTCTTCTTCTTTCCAATCGCGCCCCCAATACCATTCTGAATGGCTTGGGTAGTTGCCTTGATAGTCGAGTAACTCATGATTTTGCTTAATTTAAGCCCTTCTTCCACCATGCCACCCATCTTCACTACCTCGTTGAAAGACTTACCTATGGCCGATATCAGATGGCCAAGGTAAGTAGGCTCCAGAGCCTGCAGAAAGTACTCCACCATTTCGCTCTCCTCCATCGGGGGATTAACTCTTGCCGCTTGTTCTCTCCATCGAAAACCATATTATCTCAAACTTTCACTAGGCTTCTTCTCAAACTTAGTCAAAGATAAACGGTCTGGAACATCTCGATGTTGTACTGGAAATGACGAGCGAATGCTTGGGCCAAATCATCCCAGGTATACCATCTGCTATGATCTTGACGAGTCTACCACTCCAATGTTGCGCCACTCAGACTCCGGTTAAAGTATGCCATAAATAGCTCATCTTTCCCGCCGGCTCCTCTCATTTTACTGTAGAAACCCCTTAAGTGGGCCACCGGGTCTCCGTGCTCGTCATACAAATCAAACTTCGGCATCTTAAACCCCACAGGCAACTGAACATCGGGGAATAGACACAAATATTTGTAGGCCACGCTCACCTGGCCTCCCAATCCCTGCATGGTTCTGAACGATTGTTCCAGGCTTCTTACATTCCTGAACATCTCCTCCTGCTCTGGGTTTTTAGGTGGTTTCTCAGTCTCATGGGAGATCAAAACAAGGAGTGTAGGATTAATGTTCTAGGGCTATGAACGTAGGCTCCGTGGGATAGTACTGGTTATCTAGGGTCTGGAATAAGGTCTTACTAGAGTATCGATGGAGTGTAGCAAGTGGGGGCGCCACGAATATAGGGGTGGCTGGTGGAGAAGGGTATGGGACTGGTTTGGGTGGTGGTGCTTGTGGAGTTTTGGAAGTGGTGCCTTGGTAGTGGTGGTAAATGGGGAAGCCTGGAGATGAATCAACAGTGGGAGGTTCTTAGGATTGAGCCAGTAGGGGGACGAAAGTAGGGTTGGCGAGGTATGATGGTGGTGGATGCCCTTTCATCCACGCCTGCTATATCTTCGTCATTTGGTGTTCTCAACTTATGTAACTCCTCTTTCAGATTAACATCAGACTCTTCCCCATCCCTTGACGGATCAATAACACTTGCATCCTGTTCTTGTCCAGTCATGATCAACTTGTCTTTAGACCTGGTGTTGTACGAGTGAGTTGCCAGAATGTCAAACAAACTAACCACCTGGCTGTATTTGATGATAACAAGCAAACTTGTTAGCGATTAAAGCTTAACAGATAGGAAATCGCACGTTGGGGATGCAATACACCTGAGCAGTTAACAATTTCTATTATACATTTGAACGGTTGCTTGCATCATCCCGACTTTCACTAATTTTTTTTTTGCAATTTCTTTCTCTCCTTTTCATTCCTTCCTTTCTTTACTTGATTCTTGTTATTTTTTTATTCTTTTATTCTGTCATTTTCACTCTCTTGTTTTGCCGTTATTTCTTTCCCACAATTTTCTTTTTTTCTCTTTTTTTTCATTTCACGATTATGATCGAATCCTATGGGGATTGCCTACGTATCATGACGCCGCATGAATCAGACCAAGCATAATTCTGGGAATACGTGTAACATAAAATAAATAAAACAAACATTTTTTGGCGTTTTCAAATTTTCATAAAATAAATAAAAAAACATCTCGATTACAACGACTTCTTCTACAAATTTTAATCATAAAACCAATAGACTCGAAAAGGGGATCTAACAGACTCCAACAGAAAATTTAAAATATAGACTCGAAAAAGGACTAACAGACTCTGGAAGAAAGGTGAAAATACAGACTCGAATGAAAATCATGAATTACATAAGTGCCTCAACTGCTCCAAGGGCCCGCAGGACATCAGTCGGTCTCGCCGCGGGCCTATGCGCCATATCTTGTTGAAGGCGGAATAGGTCATCCATGATCTATCGGACAAAAATCATAACGAAAGCGAAGAACATAGACCTGGTCATGTCTTCACACTCGTTGCACTTCATCACAATGTAGTCCGCAATGCTCCTAACCCTTTCTCTGATAATACCCTTCTCTTCCGTCCGATCTGCTCAGACCTGGCCCCCAAAACTTTGTTCAGCTGTATGATTTTGCTCTTGAAGCTGCTGCATGTCTTTTTCTAACTGCGACATCAGGGCGTAGCAGTGTTCTCTTTCTGCTTTGAAGCTCTTTGTTTGTTTGGCCATCTCGTTCTCAAGGGTAGTTATTTTTTCCTTCAAATGGGTAGCTTCTCCTTTGTATTTCCTTTTTAATTGCCGGACAAACTCTACTCGTCCCTCTGCGTTTTTCGCTAACTGTGCCCGGGCTCTCGCCAAATTACCCTCGAATTTTTCCAAATCATCCTCACACTCAGCTATTCTCCTCTAAAGACCACTTATGAGTCTTTCATCCTTTCGACGCCTTTCCTGATTCTCAGCACCTATTTTCTTTTTTTGGATCTGTGCTCGAAGGGCCTTGTTTTCTTGAGACAATTTCTTCTTCTCCCCTTCATCGGCAGCGTCCAGTACACTTTTGTCAAATTTAAGATCTTGGATTTGTCCCTCCAATTTGCTTATTGTGGCCCTATAGCTTGCCTTTTTTGCCAACCAATCCCATTGCTCATGTGCTCCATCAGTGAATTGTTGGACAGAGGGACTTTTGGCAGGCCATTCGGGCTCTTGATGGACTTGAGACCTTTTACCATACTAAGTTGTGTAACTAGGCTCCAACTCGCCTCTGGACAGATCCCATACCTGAGTCTTTGGCTCTAAGAACCTACATTGATGCCAAATCGGGTGCACCCTTTCTTCCGGGAAAGCAGCTTTTGGTCTTAGTTCGATGACTTGTTGGCTCAAATCCTCATCATGCGGGATAATCTGGTACCTGCCTAGATGGCGTAGAACTCTGTGTGGGGCATAAGGTTAAATGCTCTGGAGACCCATCAATAGAAGAAAACATATTTCGGCCGGCATATAAATTACTTCATTGATCGGGAGTCACCCAAATGTCTACTCAATTTTATTTGCGGTCAAGGAGCTCAAATGTGCGAACCTTGCTTCCGTACTATCCGAAAACTCCTGGCCCTCCACCCGTTATTCATGTTTTTCAATACATTTAAGGCCGGTCATGCCACAGTTCATGCACCCCGGAGGGTGGCAAAGGTGTTCCTCCATCCAGAGTTGTAGAAGCATATTGCATCCTTCAAAAATCTTACCTCCTTCTCGGCAAGCAGTTAGAGCTCGGTAAATCTCCGCCAAGATCATCGGTACAATGGTGTTGTTTGCCTTTTTAGTCATGACGTCGGCAATTCCAACAAGCCCCAATTTTATGTTTCCATCCTTTCTTGGGTAAATCAAAACACCCAGGAATGCCACTATAAAATCTAGTCCCCGCCGAGCTTCCCACTTATCTTTGTTCCCCGAATGAGTAAGACCGGTATCTCGCATCTGAAAACCGTGGGGATTCCCGTAATGTCGGTACAAGAAGTAGAATGTGCAGAATCTCTTAGCCAAATTTCCGTCTTGAACTTCCCGACTGATGCTTAGAAGGCCCAGAAACTTATGAGGAGTCACTGTTCTAGGTGCCACCAGGTATTGATTTATGAGATTCCCACTAAAACTAGTGTAGCCTGCTATTTCCTCAAGCGTAGGGGTTAGCTCAAAATCAACAAAATGGAACGCATTATGCGCTGGGTCCCAAAAGGGTATCAAAGACTCAATTATATCCTTCCTCGGCTTTATCTTCAGAAGACTAACAAGACCGCCAAAAGCTTTTATCACAGTTTCTCTACTGACTTCCCCAAATCATTCCACCACATATGGAATTCTAACGGGATTTCCTCGAGGACCGTGACAGGTTCATTTTCAATCGTGCTCTTCCTGCACATTTATTTAAAGTGATTGATTAAAAAACTGTGATTTATTTTGACTCAATAGAAAAAATACCAATTTTCAAAAACTGCAATTTGAAACAAAACACTTTTGCAAATACAACCCTTCCGCACCTCAAGAAAGAAAATTTAGGGATGTGTTTGTTAATCAACCAAAATTTGAAAAATGACCCTATGTGGCTATCTTTGCAAAAACAGCCTTCCATCGCCCTTTTGGGGCATTTTGGCTATTTTGGACAAGAACGGCGTCATCTAATTTATTTATGACAAAATAGCGACACTTCAAATTTGTTGGGTTATTTTTTTTTGAAAAAATGGAGTTGGACCCGATGAGGGTTGCCTACGTATCCCATATCCGGTGAGAATCAAACTTGCGTAGTTCGGTCAATTTTGACGCAACAGAAAACATAAACATTTGAAATAGCTTTTTTCTTCTTTTTTTTTTTCTGAAAATTTTGGCAGAGTTTCGCGGTATTTTGGACACTAGGTTTTTTTCACTGGTGGGTAATTTCCTCTCTCTCACCTCAATTTGTTTTTTCTCAATTTTTCCTCCTCTATTCTAGAAGCCGGTCAACATGCAATCCGAGTCAAATAAATGTGCAAGTAGAAAAATAAAATGCAACAAGATGGTCTTTTGATTTCGGGTACACTTATCCTAGATGTACCCAATCCTTGTATTGACTCACCAAAGTCAAATGCACATGATGCAAACAAGCTTTCCTACTAGGGATCCGACATGAGGCTATGTTATACAAGGTTTGAAAACCTGAGTATATTTGTTCTAGACCTGGCTTACCCGAGTGGACAGTTGGAGACGGGGGGGGGGGAGGGGCAGTATACTGGGAATACAGAAGCTTTGTCGGCTTTACAACTTGTCCGGACCTCGTTCTAAAATTGGGATATGACTCTAAAAGAAAAGAAGCCACACGAAGTGCACCCTTCCCAGATGATTTAGAAGACTCAGAGAGAGGAGTGATTCGTAACAATTTATATACAGTTCAACAATATCAAAGCGGTAAAAAGCAACATTTAGCACATTAGGCCTAAACATCTAAATAAAACCAGATAATAAATAAATCCAAATATAACAATTATTCTAAGCTCGAATTCTTGAACCCTGAACGAGAGATTCTGGGTTCGATCCCCAGTAGAGTCGCCAGAGCTGTCACACCTCCTTTTTTTACCCCCTGAAGGGTATAAGGGAGTTTTTTCAATTTAAGTGACAATCTAAATGGAATTATTTATATTAAAATCAGAGTCGCCACTTAGGATAATTTATGGTGTCCCAACTCACCGTTTTAAAGTCCCAAATCGAGATAGTTGACTCTTATTTATGGTCTGCGAACACAAGAATCTGGGTAAGGAATTTTGTTAACCCGGGAGAAGGTGTTAGACATTCCCGGGTTCCGTGGTTTTAGCACGGTCGCTTAACTATAATAATTGGCCTAATTATCTAATTTGAATTACACATTTTAAACCTATGTGCATCTTAAGCTTGAACTGCTTTTATTTATTTAAAGAATTATTTCAAGGTCATTGAAAACACATCGTAAACCATGCTACATGAAATGCAACCGTGGTTCACGATACGTTCTATTTAATCTCGTTGGAAATTAGAACTGGGTCACATAAAATGTACCCCCAGATTTTAAAAGTAACCATGGAAATTATATAATTAACGCGCCTAAAGCAAACTACGAAGTTCATTTTTTATGATCTAAATTATAACATTTGTTAGGGCCATAGATGATTTAATTTGCTTATGACACGCCTCAAACCTCTTTCTTTAAGTGATTTCCATATCTAATCTTATGAGGGCCTTAAATTATATGTTTTGTTGATATGGCACACCCCATTCTAATTAAATAGTCCTATTTAATTAAAGAAGTCTAAGGGAGTTCGAATTATTCTAAGTCAATGTTCAATATAAACCTAATAATTAATGAACTCGCGCTGAATGAAATCAGGTATTTGGCTACTTGAAAGGGGCCTGGGGTAGAAGTAGGCCCAATGCCGTTGAAAGCTCTCGGAATGAAATACCAGGGCAAGCTGGGCTCAACGTGAAGCCCAGCATTGAATCAAGGGCGGTTATATCACTCCAATATATATCAGAGAAGACCCTTTCCATTAGACCAAATACAAAAATATTAATGCACTAACAACCTACTGGGTATGATGGGGCTCAGGATTGGACCCAGGAGCGATAAGAACAAAACAGGCCCAAAGAGCCGATTTCAGAAGGCTGCATCTCGTAGGCCTAGGCTAGGCTCAATCGTCATTAAGAATTAAGACAACATGAAGCAAGGATACCAAATATGAACACCAATTGTAAAAATGAATTTAAAAAATTTCTACAATCAATGTCACATGAACCTGAATTTAAGAACTTCTCATTAAATATACTAACCCTCATATTGACAAAATACTCTATGAATGCATGACTTTAAAAATCCCAAACTATGCAGGTTCAATGACCAATATTAACTTGATTTTCAAAAGAAATTTCACATATGAAAGAAACCACAACACCAACTATAAATCCGACCATCTGAACAATTTATAAGGAATATACTAGTCTAGACCTTAGTGCATGAAATCTTTCCTAAACCATTGTCCATTCCATTACCCCCATGATAACCATAAAACTGAAATCAACCAAACAAAATGAATGCATCAATTCGAGAAGCATATGAAAGGAAACTGAAAGTTCATATTACACCCAATGAAATTCTTGTTATAAGTACTCCAAAAATACTTTACACTTCAGTAGTCTTTATAGTCCAAGAGAATACCTAGAATCAAGAACAAAAAAAGCAAAGTGGGGTGAGGATTTCAGCTGACAAACAACAGCAACCAGATCACAACACACAGCCACCAACTCAAGCCATGTTTGGATCAGAAATTCAAGGAAATCCAGAATAAAACTTCAGAATGCTTTCTTATTACTCCAGGGTTTTTTTATTTGTATTTCTTTTCTAAGTCTGAAACTCTGCCAATGTGTATTTTCCAGCCGCTTGCTAAGTTTTTAGGTCTCTAAATCTCTTCCTAAAGAATGAGTGAAATAGGCTTTATATAGAAAGAATTTAGGGCAGCATCATCTGATTCTTTTCATTCAAAATTACCCCTCATCAACTCCTCTTTTGTTCAATTTAAACCCTAAATTTTAAACTTATTTGCTGAACTACCCAATCCCCACCTTCATGGAACCTTCCCAAACAGTTAGGAAAGATTCCCCTATCCAATTTCCCTAAACTACCCCTTAAAGACTTACTAATTACTTCTAACCACAAACAGACCTTTTAGCCAATATGCACCTTGCTTCTTTGGGTTTCAGCATTTGCAAACTGTAACAATCCTTTGGGCTTTTTGCACTAGCAAGCCAACCTTCCAAACCTAAAGAAACAACTCACAAGGAGTTCTGGATCCTTTTCTCTTTGTTTTTTTTAAAAAAAAAAAGAAAAATCAAAAGAAAAGGAACAAGGGCAAAGAGACGAATAAAAAAATAAAATTAACTACTGCTAGACTAATATTACTAATTTAACCAACTATAAACTAATATGCCCTATCATGCAAGCAGAAATGGATTTGAGCAAGAAAAGAAAGAAAGAAAAAGGAAAAATCAAAGGTAGACGAAAATAGAAACAAACAAATAACAATAAAAGAAAATAAAAGTAAGAACGACTAACCAAAGAAATCAGCGAGTAGTAGCAAAGGAAGCAGAGATGAACGACTGGCCATGCTCGATATGCTTCATCGAGGCTAGAAACTCACCCTAATAAACTCTCTTAATCAAGAATGCTCTGTCAAGGCGAGCTTCGAACCCTGATGAGCATAAATCTTCAACACAAATCCAACCCCGAAATTGGATCAAACCCTAGATTCTAAATTCGACAAATTCTAGAGTCCGTTTGGGGAAATTGCCAAAGGTTTTGGGTTTAGGGAGACCTAGGGACTGTAGGGTGCAAATTTGGGTAAGTTAGGGCTTGGGACTCCAATCTTCAATCGCAGATTCAAAGAACTTGATGAAGATTTGGGGAAAACGGTTGGGGTGTTTGGAAATAGGAGGGAACAGAGGTGGTGTGGTGTTAATTTGGAGCTGATTGGGGTTACGCCGCCTGCTAAGACAGTGGAATTTTGGGTCGGTGGATGTAGGGTTCCTAATTGAGAGAGATGAAAGAGTGGGAGGGGTTCGAATGTGGGGGGCGGGGGGTAGGTCTAATTTCGGACACTTAAATGTAAATGAATCCTCAGTTCCCAACTCTTTGATCAATGGAGATCAACGGTTGGGATTAAACGCCCATGAAACGACATCGTTCGGTTAAGGCGGGGGATTAGACCGGGTTGGGGAGAATGGGGGTTGGGCTTGGAACGGGTTGGGGCAGAGATTTGGGTTTGGGCTTTATATTTGGTCCATTACTCCATTACAACAACCCTCTAATTCCTTTTTTTCCTTTTTCTTTTCATTTGTTATCTTTTTTTTTTAATTAATTAAAACACTTAAATTAAATTCCAAAAATCGATTAATTTACAAAATTAAACTAATTATCTACCGTAATGTTTACGAAAATTAATTACTCCTAAATTAAAAAAAGAAATTACTAATTCAAAACTAAAAGGCTAAAATTGCAAAAGTAAGCCAATTTTGTCATTTTCATTTTTTAATAATGCAACTAATTTACTAATTAACCTTAAAAACATAAAAATAAATCCTAAATGAAATGCATGGTATTTTTTGACATTTTCATGATTTTTATAGAAATGAACATGCACGGAAACGGAAACAATTAGCACAAATTCCTACAAAGTCTTATAAAATTGTAAATAATGGAATTTTTTTATTTTCTTGAATTTTATTGGAGTAATTCATATAGGACAAAAATCACGTGCTCACAGGTATATCCAAGCAGACTCCTAGCAAAGGAGCCAAAACCAAACAAGGAAAGGTACCAACCATTCACCGAAGACAGGAGAAATGCCCAAGGCATAACATACCCCGAAATGATAAAAAAACAGATCGAGGTCAGAATCCTCGGGGACTCGTAAGCAGAGTCGAATTCAATAGACACACAGGACCAGCGGAGGCACCCCGCCTGCCAGAATACAACTTCAACGGTAATGTTTCAGACATCATATCCGCCATCAGTAAAATCAGAGACACCAGGTGGCCAAGACCTGTACTATTAGATCCGTCGTAGAGGGACCCCAACTTAGTGTGCGAATTTCACAACACACACGGTCATAGGACCGAATATTGTAGACAACTCCGAGAAGAAATGGCCCGGCTACTCAACAAAGGGCACCCCGAGAGTTCCTTAGCGACCGAGCCAAAAATCAATTCTGGGAAAGAGATGCATATAGGAAGAACAAAACAAATGAACCACGACATATCATCCACATGATTGTTGAGTGAATCGACATCCCACATGAACTCACTATCAAAAAACAAAAATATCCATCACCGGGGAAAAGAGAACTCGAGGTTACATACCCGAGGACGGTCTCTCGTTCAGCGATGAGGACATCGAGACCCTGTCTCAACCTCATAATGACGCATTGGAAATTTCTTTTCTTATGAAAATATATCAATTTAAACGTGTGCTTGTGGATCTAGGCAGCTTGGCCAACATTATCAGGGCAAGGGTCGTGGAGCAGCTCATACTGCTCGACCAGATCGTGCCCGCCACTCGAGTCCTCAATGGATTCAATATGGCGAGCAAGACAACCAAAGGGGAAATCACCCTCCCGGTCAGCGTGGCCGAAGCAACACAAAATGCCAAATTCCATGGCATCGATAGAGACATGAGGTACAACTCCTTGCTCGGAATTCCATGGATATACTACATGAGAGCAGTACTATCAACCCTTCATCAAATTATGAAGTTTCTGACAAAAGATGGAATAAAAACCGTGTATAGAGAATAGAACGCAACAAGAGATATATTCGTAGTTTGCGACGTAGCACCGACATCGACGCCTTCGACTTCGAAGGAGCCACATGATAAGCAAAAAGTGAAATAGCAGTCACAACACACATTCTCGGCTATACCCGAATAAAACAAGCAAAGGACCGTGTCGCGTCCTCGGATCAAACGTTGGAAACATATCGAAGCTCAAAAGCGCCATCGCCACTAAGGTATGACCATCCCCCTTTTTGTTTACATTTTACACTAACCTTTGTGCAGATGTCCGATCAGAACAAGTCAAAGAGTTGTACAGCTCAAAGACTTGAGGTTCCAAAGCATATGTTGCACTCTTTTCCTTCGATCGGGTTTTATCCCAATAAGGGTTTTACCATCAAGGTTTTTAACGAGGTAACATCTATATGCTACCTAAGGAAAATTTCATAAGTGTTCAAGGCTTATCTTCAGTCAACCTCGAACACTGGGGGGCATCCCCCGGAAGATCACCTTGTCAAAGAAGTCAAGACAAGCCGAAAAGGGTCTTAGTAGGAAAATGATGTATCGGGCCAAACGATCCAATGAACCGTGTCCGCGTAGAATAATTGAGCTCTTGACGGCAAAAATATGTATACTTGTGCCAAGTAACCAAAGAATATTTTTTCTCAATCGAAACGCTTTACGCTTCAAAGAAGTCTGCTATTTTGTTTTTACAAGAAATGGCTCCAGAGCCTGAAATTTCCCGAACACTCGGGGACTGACGTCAAAAACTCGAAGCCATACAACCTTCGGGTCGGGAACTTCAAAATCATGAGCCCTCGACAAGGAAACACTAAGTTTACAAAGAATGGCTCCAGAGCCAAAATACTTTCGACATCTCGGGGACTGTCGCTAATTGTCATCCTATCGAGTGATCAGAAACTCAAGGTCGTAAGACCCCCAGGCAGGCAACCTCGAGCCCGAAAGCCCTCCATGCGGCAACACTTAAACTATAATACCTCAAGCAAGGCATGAACCATACTTGTACCAAGTAAACTAATCTGTAAGACCTCAAGCAAGACATGAACCATACTTGTACCAAGTAAACTTATCTGTAAGACCTTAAGCAAGGCATGAACTATACTTGTACCCAGTAAACTTATCTGTAAGACCTCAAGCAAGGCATGAACCATACTTGTACCAAGAAAACATATCTATAAGACCTCAAGAAAGGCATGTTAAAATTTGTAAGACTTTACAAAAGGCATAATCCCGATCTTAAAGTTAAGGCTATATATCTGAACTTATAAGACCCCTAAAAAGGCATACCCTCGATATAGATGCCGAAACTACTTCACTCGATGACTGAAAGACTCCGGCCAAACACGGAGACTATGGTCACAAGGTTGTACCAGCCAAAGTAACGCGACTCAAGGACGCCCGACCATCACAACAAAATCACAAGCCTCCAATTACTTTGAAAAAACTTTGAAAAGAACCGGTTAATTAGGCTACACTTGGAATAAGCAAAAGAGCTTCGATCATATCAGCTTAAAACAATAGGCTTCGAAACAATTCAGCCGTCGAGTGAAACCTCCCGAGGTGCTCAATTATCACTACGTAACGGCTCACAATCGAGGTTCTTATCGAACCGTCGAAGACTCCGGCGAACATAAAAATTTAAATAGTCTTTAGCGAGGGAAAATAAAGCCTACATAAGAGGTCGTACCGACCCAATGCGTAAGATCCACTGTCACCAGCTTAAAATTAAAGGTCGTGCCGACCCAAAGTGTAAAAGCCACTGTCGCCAGCCCACATTAGAGGTCGTACTAATCCAATGTGTAAGAGCCACTGTTGCCAGCCCATATTAGAGGTCGTACCGACCCAACGCGTAAAAGCCACTGTCGCCAGCCTATATTAAGAGGTTGTACCGACCCAACGCGTAAGAACCTAAGGGCCAACTTAAAAACTTAAGGTCAATTAGCTCGAATCGAAATCCGACTCGGAGATTGAGCCCGAAATAGTTAACTAAAAATGCCTAAGGGCAAATGCATAAGAGCCTACGAGCCATCCCAACAAGCCTCAGGGCTGAGTTACAAACCTAAGGGCTTTTACTCAAATGCCAATTCGCCTGGCTAATCATTGACAAAACGTCAAAACTCAAGATAAAGAAAGACTTACACGAGCAAATAGAAAGCTATGAAAGGAGAAAATCGAAAGGTTTCGTTACATATGCACATATGAAACAATGCAAGGCTACATTTTCAAATGCTCTCTAAGAGCCCTGTAGAAAGAATCATAAAGGAAAAGTCCTAGCCTACATCCCCCTTGGGGACTGTGGCCTGTCGACCTCTTCCTCATTATCTTCGGCATCAGACAAAAGGAACTTGGCGTCGTATTTGTCCGCCTTGGTCTGCGCTATCTCTTTAGAGAGATCGAAGCCCCTAGCTCGAATCTCTTCAAGAGTTTCCCTCCAAGATTTGCACCGGGCATATTCATTGCTTTTTCTCTCTCGATCGGAAGCACTTCTCAACTTAGCTCGAGCATCAGCAACGCCTTTTAAATAAACGGCCACTTTCTTGTCAACCTTATCCCAAATTTCTTCAGCTTCAGCACGGGCGTCCACAACCTCGGCTTTCATCTCCAAAAGGTCGAACTCGAGTCTTGCAATCTTGCTCATCTGAACCGAGTTGTTCTAGCAGGCGTTCCGGAGCTGCACCTCGAGCGCAAAAACCTTGGCCAGAGCATTCTTCTTGGCCACAACGTGGGCATCTGTCTGAGCCCTTAGCTCGCTACACTCATACTTGGCCTGACCGACCTCGCCCCAAAGGCATTCCAAATCCTCTTCCTTGCTTTGCAACTGAGGTATCAAAATATTAATCCCTGAGGATAGAGGAAGAAGCACACATTCCCTCGGAGCAAAGGTTACTTGTTTCTCAAGGCGACTTTTGTAGTTCGGGCTCCAATTCGATTCATACCGCAGGAACACCAACTCATATCCCATCTTATCACAAAGAAGCGTGAGGGATTTCTCCCCATCGAAGGCTTTCCTCAACCTGGCTTCACAGCGGAGCAGCGCGGACTTGAGCTTGTCAAAGGCCTATAAAAAGGAGCTCAATAAGAAAATAGGAGTGCAAAACTGAAAAACTAATACAATCGGCCAAAACTCACCACGGAACAAAGCCGTTGAGCCTCCTCAAAG
The DNA here is from genome assembly GCF_000393655.2 of Nicotiana sylvestris. Taxonomy (NCBI): domain Eukaryota; kingdom Viridiplantae; phylum Streptophyta; class Magnoliopsida; order Solanales; family Solanaceae; genus Nicotiana; species Nicotiana sylvestris. The sequence continues at coordinate 73,877,653 of NC_091062.1, forward strand.
TTAAAACGTACACCTACCGACCTGGTTTCGTCAGCCCTAGCAGAACCACTCCCAATAGGAACGTGATCATTCGAGATCTCGTTTGAGGCAGGCGGACCCTAGCCTTGAACACCCCTCGAAGTACCTTCAACGGGAAAAGAAGATGATGGCAAAGGAGGAACCATTTTTCTAAGGCCGAAAGCCTCAGGTGTTGCAGGCTTAGTCGAGACATTTTCTCTAGGCCTCTGGGCAGGACTTATCTCGCTATGATCGCCTTCACCCTGCAAGGGTTCCTTCCGTTTGTTATTACTCCCCAGTCCAAAAGCCGACGACCCCTCCTCCTCTCCGAGGCAGAACAAACTCACCTTAGGAATCTCTCTAATACCTATGCTTACGAGGTTAGTACACACAGAGTGCCCTCCAAAGAAAGCAAATCACACAGCACATACCATGGTGTTTTGCCTCCCATCTACCCTTGGATAGATCTCGCCACTTGCGCTCGTCATAGGACGAATGCGCTTCCATCTTCCAGGCCCAATCCTCTAGGTCGAGAACCTCGTATGGCATCCATGAGGTTGCTGCAAAAAAAAAAGCGTCTTTGCATAATACGTCTCCATCATTGGCAAAAACACAAGTGTACCACTTACGTGTGACATTCCATTACTCAGGAAACGACAGGAACTCCACACGGATAACATCGACAGTCCTTACTCAGATGAATTGGTTAATCCATTCTTGGTCCCGATTTTCTTCATCATCAACAACGAAGGGTCTGGTGGATCAGCATCGCAAAGGTAACAAGCCTCGTCAATGGAAGGGTCATTACAATCTGATGATATTGCTAAGGGTGAAATCGAGCCCAGCTTCTTCCGCAAAGAACCTCATCATCAACACTATCCTCTAGAACGACGGGCCTATGCTAGGGTAGCCCGATATCTTCGACAGAAGTCAAGCACGACTCTATCGATAGGACCCAATGTGAAGGGGTACGTGTATACATGTAAAAACCCCTCTATATGAGCCATATTCTCTTCCGGGAAGGGTACCTCCAGTACCACCTTTTCTCCCCATCTGCAATCTCTCCTCACTACCTCGAGGTGTTCCTCTCCTATTGATGAAGTAAACTTTGATGCATGATCCCAATGGCTTCCGACATTGGGAGGCCCCTCTAGTGAAAGGTCCCTCCTCGAGGCAAAGCATCTTGAGATTAGCTCGCCAGATGCCGGCGGTGTACCACCGATTGAGCGGGAAGAAGAAGTAGAACCCTCCTCTTATTGGTGAACGGATTTAGGCGTGGCAGCCATGGCTATAATAAAGCAAGAGGAGGAAAAGGAAAACTCAGGCGAAAATTTTGAATTAAAATGATGGAAAAACGGCGATTGTCTGCCTTCCCTACAAGGCCAATTAATTCTTACTAGGCCATTATCACTTTTGGGGAGATGTACCGGCATGATCGCCTCGATCATTTCATGACCGTGTCGTACAATTAACACTGACGTGCGATGTTCGAGGGATCAAAAACCCATGCATCAACCTAGCCTCGAGATGGTACCTAATCTTGAGGATCTCTATCGAAATGAAAATAGGCTCCAAGAAGCCATCAATAATATCAACCTATCCTCGAGATGGTACCCAATCTCGAGGATCTATGTCAACATGAAAATAGGCTCTAAGGAGCCATCAATATCAACCTATCCTCGAGATGGTACCCGATCTCGAGGATCTATGTCAAAATGAAAATAGGCTCTAAGGAGCCATCAATATCATTCTAAACCTCGAGATGGTGCACGATCTCGAGGATTTTTGTCAAAACGAAAAATAAGCTCTAAGGAGCCATTCGTATAAACCTAAACTCGAGGCGGTGCCCTATCTCGAGGGTTTTTGCTCTTGCAAGTGCGGGTCATCCACCCGATTCTTTGGCCCTCGAGCTACCTGAGCCCGAGCCAGTTCTCACTCGAGAATTACTAATAAAGCTTTAGAGCTATCTTCGCCTACAGATCAAGTGAAATTCTCTCTCAATTACTTTATTCCAGGGGCCATCCAAGTCCAGGCGTATCCTCATTTGGGGTCTATATGTAACGCCTTAGGGCTATCTTCACTCTAAGTTCAAATCAAGATTTTTAGGCTGCCCAAGCTCGAGCTAACTCTAACTTGGGAACTGTCTGTGAAAGTCTTAGGGCTATCTTTATTCTCAGGCGTTGGGCAAATTCTCCCTCGAGGACTATCAACAGGGCCTAAAAGGCTAAACTGCGTTCTAAATTTTGAATCCCTATTCTCACTCATTCAAAGTTGGGGGTCCCGGGGCCTAAGTTTGTATCAATTCAATCCGGGTTCAGTCTGAGGAACAACAAAGGGTTCAAGGAATATCATATTAACCAATCAGGAAAAGAGGGAATACTCGCGTCTGGGCTCGGTATTCGGACCGATCGACAGAGTCATGTGCTCAGATTCTTCACAAATGCAAATAAAGGGAAATCCAGCACAAATCAGAGACAAATTGAAGAAACATTTTTGTATTAATAAACAGTGATTACAAAAGACCACGAAGGGTCCTTACACATGATTACAAAAGCCCACGAAGGGTCCTTACACATGATTACAAAAGCCCACGAAGGGTCCTTACAAAGAAGCAAAAAATAACAGCTAAAAGTCTAATCTACTCTCGGGGGTATATCCTTGGAAGCAACATCTTTGATAACCATTTCCTCGGGGGCCTTATCTCGATCATCCAAAAAAATGAAGAAGAAGTAGAAAACGATGAAGAAGAAGCAAAAAAAGATGAAGAGCAGAAAGGAGTTAAAGGCTGTTGAAAAATGACTGAATGAAGTTTTGATTAAAGAAACCTTCCATTTATAGGAAGGTGGCAGCATAACCAACTTCGTAATAAATGCCTTTGGGAAACGTATCAACAAGCACAATCAATGCTTTTTGGGAGACGGATCGGTGGCGATATTATCGTTTTGAGACAATAAACTGGTGCTATAATGAATGCTTCAGGAAAGATATACTGATGGGACGTCTCAGTTATCATATAAGCTTATCATCACAAGAGGCTTGAGGAGATCGGTGTTAAAATCATTTCTTATCATTTTAATCTATGAAACGCGGGGGTTATCTGTATACTGCAAAAATCAGAGAGTCCGATTTTGTGACCGTTGAGGCACCTCGTAAAGACCGCCCCAAGAACGCTCGAAGTTCAGCTCGGGACTCGACCTCGAGGGTTCTTAATGATCAACCTCGATGCAGCACAAATCAGCGAGTATGAAGGACTAATGGGAAGTTCCCAAGGCACGTGAATAAAGCTGACCAAGTCTATTAGGCTAGTTTAAGCCCGTACCGAGGCATTAAATAGTTGTACCAGCCATATATCTTTGTAATAAATGCATTTGTACTATGTTGGTATTTCCCTTGGTATATATAAAGGGGACACTTGTTATTTTGTAAATGGGAACACTACAATATCACTTACAACATTCAATACAAGAATATGCTCTTTGCCCTCTAACTTAAACATATTCACTTGATTTCACTACTTACATTTATTGTGTTCTATTAATTAATCTTCGTTTATTGCTCATTATTGGTCATAAAGAGCCTTCATAAAAGCCCACAATATTGTTAGACCTTTATCGGCCGGTCACAGCTTAGAACCTAGATCGACATCGAGGCCCCGTATAGTCTGGCTCGAGGCCCCGATTCTCAGCCACTCACTGCTTTTGAGTTCTTACTTTGTTTTCTAGTCTCACACTTAGCATCTATCACCTAATAACTAGCATAAACACATATCATATTTTTTTAGAACCACAAAATCAAATCTAATTGTAATTACCATTTTCAAGGTAAACAACAGGTTTTCTAACAAGTCATAATATTAGTCCTATAGGCAAGATTTCTAAGATGTAAACACAATACAGAACTCATAAAATTTTAGCAAGAATACCATAAAACTTATAAGCAGAATCCACAACACAAATGAGATCCTATAGGCAGGATTTTTACCCGAATTAGCAAAGAAAATAACGACCCTTTCCAATTTTACTATATACCTAGAATTTGTTTATTACAATATTATTACAGGCCAGATTAATAAATGAGTTACATAATGGTAATGAAACAAACTATAGGGAGCCTTTATCAGGCTCAAATATACCTGGCAACCAGGCCATCAAACCATTTCCACCTCGAGGCTCATTTCACAGGTACAATATAGCCAATAATGAGTAATTCATCCATATCGCATATAGAATCAGGTTTCTAGTGTGTCAAAGTTCCCAAGGGCCTCAGGGACTCAGAGCAATGCTTACACCAGAACCACATACTCTGAGCAGTGTGTCAGAGTTCAAAAGAGTCTCACATGAACCTTGGGCAGTGCTCACACTGGGGTGGTTGAGGATAAAACCTAAAGGACTAAGATTGGGAGTTCTTTTAAAAAGAGTAACAATATATAAAAAGAGGCAGGGACAGATTTAAAATAGTTTGGAATTCTTAGAAGAATACTACCGTAACAGAATTTTAGAACACAGAACATGTAGGCATAATGGAATTAAGAAAACAAGCAAGGGTGGCAAATTACACAGTTTCAAATAGGTCAAGTCAGAAAGGACCTAATTATAATAAGTGTGCATGCTAACATTTAGGACAACCTTGTTTGATCATAGAAACATTTAGGCAAATTGTTAAGGCAATAGTAAGATTATCACATGAATCCAGAGGGATACAAGACCTCTTAGCAGGGCACATGAATTATGTAACAATGCAAGTCTGATGAACTAATTTCATGCAAGTGGTATCCTAAGGATACTAAGTTCAGAACAGGTTTAGGATTAGCAAACAGTGTGTATGAGACAAGTTAAAATAATAAGTTATCCTTTAAGAGGATTCATATTATTCAAAGATAACCAATCTCAGAACTAACATTACCAACTATAAGACTAAAAGAGAATCATACAGACAGGCAGAATCATACTCAGAATGGACTTTAAACATGCTAGATTGTAAACATAGTTCAGGGATACATAAAGATGAAATGACAAAGGATAGTCACTCACCAGTTAAGCAAGAAAACCAGAATATACCACAGAGTCGAGAGTCCAGAATATTTAGCCTTGGCTTTTAGCCGGCCAAGACCAGTAGTAAACAAAAGAGAGCAAAAAGATTATAGAACTAAGCCCTAGATTTCTTAGTGAGAGTATTGAGAGTTTGAGACTTTTTTTTGTCCCTATAAAGGGGAAAAGGGAGAATGTTTAAATAGTGTTCAATTAGGCGAACAAATACGGAAAGAAATCAAACACACATAAGAAAGGAAAGAAGTTAATCACAGAATCAATTGAAGTCTAGTTTTAGGGCAAATAATATGGAATTCAATGAATTAATTAGAGAATAATAGCGTGCAATCGGGCGAGTAACACTTAGAATAAGAAAAATATCACATAGAATCGATTAACAAACAATTTCAGGGCAAAATAAGGTAAATAAATAAAGGAAACATGGAAGATTGAACAGAAATAAGGAAAATATCAATCCCATACGAGAAAGGAAAGGGTATCAATCAGAAAATCAGTTAAGACAAAGAAAGGTTTCAACTCTAGTTTTAGGTAAACCTTCACAAGTCGGCAGATAATAAAGATAATCAAATACATATTGCATGCGATGAATGTGGACAAGAAATCATTCGAAATAACATATAATAGAACCAGATCTGGTCCAAATTTAGGGTCTGAAACCCTAATTTAGGGTAAGTAAAAGAAATAAACAGAAACATGCAGATTTATGCGTAATATAATGAATATAGACGAAATAACACTTAAAATTAGAGCTTGAACCAATTTTGGTTCGAATCAAAAGTGGATATGAAAACCCTACACTTAGGTTAAGTACGAATCAGTGAGAGATACAAAAATATTCGTACTCACAAAGAACAAGCTATGAACACAGACGGAATAAAAAACAGGTTAAAGATTTGAACTAGTTTTGGTTCAATTCTTACAAGATCTGCTTGCCATTTTAGGCAAGCCATTATGTAATACCAAAAACGGGTAGCTAGTAGGGAGGAGGGGTCAATAATGTAAGGGAATCGTTGATGGATTCCATATCTGGTTGGAATCGAAGGGGGAATTAGAGTGACGACATTTAAGGTTTCAGAGAAGAAGAGAGGTGGGAGTTTAAGGGAGGCGTTCTAGAGATAATGGAGGATTAGGGTTGAGAGAGTTAAATTAAAAGGGGTGTATTGAATGGGAGCCATTAATCTTGAAAGATCAACGCCCGGGATTGAAGGAGGGATCTGGGTCGGGTAAAAATGGGTATTAGGTTATGAGGGTTATTTGGTTTGGGTTGGGCGATTTGGGCTAGTGTATTTAGGTAATTGGGTGGGTTTAGGTAGCTTAGGTCCGAAAATTCAATAAAAATTAGGGTCAGATTTTAAATACCCAATTTATGAAATAAATAATTTATAAAACTAATAAATGAATAACAAAATATCATTTATGCATAAAAATGGTTAATAATAATTATTAAACACTTTAAAAATATAAAAAGTTATTTTTTGCATAAATAAGTAATTATAAGTATATATGGGCTATTATTGGAAAATGTGCAATTTAGCCTTAAAAATATAAATGTATCTATGATAAATATGTTAAAATATTTAAAACCTAATATGGGTGTAAATGATGAAATTAGATGATAAAATAATTATAAAAATAATTTGTGATGTAATTAATAATTATTTATACAAAAAAATATGGGAATAAATTGATTAAAAAATCTTTAAAAAATATGAAAAAATACTTGATGATGCTCATGCACTAATTTGAAAGTATATATGCATAGTTGAAATAGGTGAGGGAAAAATTGGGTATCAACACTCCTTATAATATTAAGCACCCTAGTCTCAACCCAAAAGTACATGTTATAACATTCCCAACTTGTCGACTTTCGACAAAACTTATTTTCTTCAATTCATTTAGCTTCTAAGCCTTTCAACCCTGTTGGTACTTGTTATTCATTATCTTAGATATTTTTGTAAACTCCATGGTAATATTATTAACTTACTTTATGTACTTTTAAATATTATATTATTTTTGAGCTTACATCAACTGACTTATGGCTTACTCCCACATACGAAAACATAGGGTGTAACAAGGCAACAATCAAGGTTGTTGGGGAAACAATATAGAAAATCGGGGGTCAGGTTTTCAAAGGCTCCCAATGTATCGACAACATAGGAACCCACCTCCTTATCATTCCCATGGTTCAAGTTCTTCAAATAAAGAGATGGGCCGTATTGAGAACATGTTCAATCAAATACTGGGGAAGAATGTCGATTCAGATGCCTAACTTGCCTCACATGCCATATCAATCAGTAATTTTGAAGTTCAAATGGGGCAAATCTCTCAAGTTCTTAATACTCGTCCTACGGGTGCACTACCAAGTGTTATGGTGGTAAACCCAACGGGTGGTAAAATACGGGTCATGATATGAAAGTTATCACAAGAAATGGAAGAGTCAGAAATGCACCCAGCTCAAATTAAAGGCGACTTATGGATGATGACCTAGTGGTACAAGAAGAGTAAATCCCGAACAATAATGTTCAAGAAAGTGAAAAGGTTTGGATTGACATTGATGATAGTTTGGAAAAGACTCAAGAGGAAATGAATCCTTCTAGGGAGCACATCATTGACATACCAGAGCCGGTAGTGCAAAAGGCTAAAGCACCATTGCCTAAGCGTCCACCTCCCTATCCTCAAAGACTTACCAAGAAAAATGGTGAGAATAAATTCAATAAAATCAAATGATAAAGATTATCTCTATTAAAGTGCCATTAGCAGAAGATTTGGAAAAAATACTTGGTTATGCCAATTTTATGAAAGATTTTGTGACCGAGAAGCAATCGATGAATTTTGAAACTATCACAGTTGTCGTGCCCCGTATTCTCGCCAAAGCAGGTTTCGACAGGTAACAACTCCTTTAAATGGGTATTAAGAAGAGATGAGTCTCCACCTAACGATTTTACGGTGTATTAGGGCACCTATTTATAAATAACTTTGTTTTAACTAATTTGTGTCACAAAAGATTTGGTAAAGGCTCAAATTACCTCGAGGAAAAGTGTTAGGCACTCTTCGAGCTCCACAATTATGGGTCTTGGCCGAAATTAATACTATGTGGGATTATCGAATTACAATTGTCCAATGTGATCATGTAAATTAAAGGAAGATATGGAATTTAAATGTCCGATTACAATATAAAAAAAGTGTAAAGAACATTGCACTTATGAATGATTATACTATACATTAATAGATGATTAGCACAAACTTTTTGATATTACAAGGTACAACCTAATTTGTTCTAAGTCCAAAGAAACAAAGGTGCGAGTAATAGACATATAGGGGTCCTAAGTTTTTTAGCCTAAAGGATCACCCCGTGCGACATAAATAATACTTCACAACTCCCTTAAAGCATGGGGTTACTCATATTATTCAGCGGGCACAGAAAATCATCTACTGCTACTAGTTACTATGTTAAAGTTATTTACCTAAAATGCTCCAATTCAATTCTAAACTATGTCCTATGTATGCATTACCTGTCCCATGGCTATGGTCTAGCAGGTTTTGGACCTACTATTTGGACAGTTCTAGACTTTACTTAGGGTGCTCAAAATGATAAAACTAGATGCACATTTAAAACAAGTAGGACTGCACATAATAGCAATGAATAGTTCAAGTGAGCCTCCAGACATAGCAATAAAAGCACGCGAACATATTTGAGATTATGCAGTAAGGTGTCATAGGCAGTTTTTAAAGTTGAGACGCATTAATGTCGTTCAAACATATAGGTGTGGATTTTACATGGCTGCATGGTGTAATTAAATATCATAGGCAGTACTGCTAGTCAGATTATCGAAATTACAGATTATAATCATTATTGAAAGCCAATAGACATGATCTCTAGGTGATTTGCGCTTGGGCAGTGAAGACGTTGGAAAAATCAAAATTATTCATTTTTTATTCTATTGGAATGCTTTCTAACGGAACAACGATATCCTATAGGAATGTTTTCTAAATAGTTAGTATTTGAACACAAATTCGTCATGCTTGTTCCTATAGGAAAATTTTCTAGGTGGACGATGTGATAATAACAATTACAACAACAACAACGATTTATTTAATCAATTAAGGCCCTATAAACATGGTATCTAGATGGATAGATCTTAATTACTTAATGCAATCCTATAGGCATATCATCTAATAATCACACACAAATAGCACAAGTTGAGGAAACAATCAATGATGTTTGAGTCCTATAGGTATACTATTTAATAGTGTATAAAAGTGAATCATTTAAACAAGTGAAACGCTTAGATTCTTATAGGCATGTTTCTCATAGTGTGCAGGCATAAGACAGGTTGAGCAGGTGAAGTGTTTGAGTTCCTATAGGCATACTTTCTATTAGCGTATGGAAATAAAGCATGTCAAACAAGGTCTCAAATAAATCATGTCAAACAAGATAGCAAATAAAGCAATTAAACCCTATATGCATGTTTTCTACCCATTCATGCGAGAATTAAAGTACCCCAGCCTCCCTTTCCACTAATTTCCCCATTATTCAGTTTTACTAGTTATTATTACAAGCCTAATTACAAATATAGAATAACCCAATAACACATATGGACCTTCAAATAGGCTTAAAACTTTATGCAGACAGCAGAACCAAAGTCCAGGTGCAGATAGTATACGTCAAACCCCCAATACCAAAAACAGGCCCAACAGGCTAGACCTAAACGACTGAAGTAACTAATATTATTAATACCAAACTCAATCATGCAAGTGAAAAACTACTCAAGGAATTAATTAATAGCTTTTCTCACTTAATTCATAAAGCTATATCTAACAATAGTTCCAACCAAAGCACATAGACAAGATCACATGAAATATTGACAAGTTCGCAATGTAGGTTCATGCTTATATTTTTAGAAACCAATTGAAAATGGCAGGATTGACCATCCTATGCTAGTGAATTATTCTAAAAGTAAAATAATCTAGAGTTAGCCTAAATGAACTTTAGACCAAAGATTTAAACATAATAATCTGTTAAGTCATAGACAAGAACAAGTGGGACACAATCTTCACATAGAATGCTTAACATGAAAGCTTAATGAAAGTAGCGTAGCAGAATAGGTTCATGAGAAAATACTTAGATGAACATGAGACATGATGAGTATCAGTCAATACTAGAAAGACTTATGGTAAACAATTAATATGTCAATTAACCTTATGGTCTAAAGTAAAACTGAAGGACACATGATTGCACAAGTCAAAAGCATACACTAGAACTACAAATAGTGTTGAAACAGATCCTAGCTAATAGTACAACCTAGAAATGTAGCAGGTTGGGCATGAATGACTCAACAAAGACTAGAACACATGAGTTGGCTATCATAACACTCAAAAACAAAGTAAAGAGACAAACTCAAGGCAAGCATCAAGTATTAGCATAGACACAATAGGCTAAATAGGTTTAAGAGAACCAGACGTCCTTTATGCTAAACACATGTGATAGACATATATCATATTTATCACCTAGGCAAATTTAGATGTTAAGAGTATAGAATAGAATACTTCTTAGTAAACAAGGCTACAAAAAAGTTGGAATAGTAGGACACTGAATCATAGATGTTTCAATGGCATAAAGGATAAATAAGAATGAAAGAGAATGAAATTTCTTAGGCCATGAGACTTACCAGTTGTGAATTAACAAACAAGCAAATAAGGGGAACAATCTCAGCAGTACTCCAATCGTCAATAGCAAAAGAGCAGCAGAACCCCAAAATCCCATTGCGCTAGAGTTTCGAAGGGTTTTAAGTGCATCCCGGGTAGTGCTCGCACTAAGAAAAGAGCAACAATCGAATTCTGGTGGCCTTGACTTTCAGCCCGCCAAGTTCTCAAGTTTATAATAGTAGAATGAGTGAGAGTGAGAGAGTAATTGCAATAATTAAGGTCCATTAGGGGAACGGGGAAGGGGGTTTGTATAGTGACAAATTAGGACGAACAAACAAGGAAATACAGTAAATCAAACACAAATATGAAAATAAAAGCATGCAAAATCGACTTAGAATCAATTTAGGAGAAGAATCGAGCAAATCCTAATTCAAAACGAAGAACAAAAATAGTCAAAGATCTCATTAAATCGGACCCATATAGCCTGGTAGTGAATGTATCAAGTCAAGACCATGAAGATATCACAGAATCGGAGTCGAATCGAGCACCCACTAATTTAACTTCCATAAATAACTGAGTACCAAATACTGTGGCGTCGAGGAGATGGTAAGAAACTCTATGTGTGCAAAAAAGGAAAGGAAACATGGAAGATTTTTCATATAATATTGGATTAGGGTTGGGATTTGATGGAAGCTGCTAGGGTTTCTCTCAAAGATAAGGAGAGAGGGTGAGAGGATTTAGGGGCGACGTTCTTAGAGAGAACGGGCAGGGTTCAGGGGTTTTGGGTAATTAAAAGGGGTAGGATAGTCGAGGGTCGTTAATCTTGAGAGATCAATGGCCAAGATTAAAAGATGAGCGGGGTGGGTCATTTGGCGGGTCGCGACCGGGTTGAACTAAAGGGGTTATTTCGTTTGGGCTAAAGGATTAGGCAAGGGATTCTGGGCATTTGGGCCATTAAATTGGTCCGAATATTGACCTATTTTGGGTCAGCTTTTAAAATAACCAAAATTAATAAAAATAGTATTTATAAAATGTCTAATAAATTGTAAAGAATATTATTTATGTAGTAACATTCTTGAAAATAATAACTTATCATTATTAAAAAATAAAATGATATTTTAGCATAATATTATAATAAATGCAATTATTTATAGAAAAGAGACTATTATTGTAACTAGTGTAGATAAAATAGAGAAAAATATAAATATAATTATGTAAAAATGATATGAAATATTATAAAATACATGTGGGTATAAAATAAGAAATTTAGATTATTAAATCACCTTATAAATAGTTTAGAGGGATAATTAATAAATATTTGATCAAATTAAATGCAAAAAAATTAAATTTAAAGGTTTAAAAAATATAGAAAATTATTTAAAAAATACTTATATGACACATGCAAATTGGGTAATAATGCAAAAATATATTTTGGAAGTATGTATAATACTTTATAAAATATGAGGGCAAAATTGGTATCAACAACTATCCTTTTTACCCGAGAATGATGAAACAATTGTCGGGTAAAGAAAATGATGACCAATTTTGTCTGAACGAGTAAGGATGTGTTGTTTTTGAAAAAATGGGGAGCTGAAACCTGGTTCCTCAGTTGCCTACATATCCTTGGTGTTACGAAAATCAGGCCATGTGTAGTTTTGGATCCAACGATGAACGAAATCGTTGGAGTTGTCATAAGGATGGTCATACGTTTCGAGGAAAGAACTTTTGGATAGGATAGTGTCATGATTAACTTATAATTTTAGGTAGAGCTATGAATGCGAATTGAACGTTACAGATATTCGGGATAAATGTTTGGACAGTTAAGGGGTGGAAACAGTCATTGCTGGTTGTCGGTTACATTTTACGTAATCAAGGGATGTGAAAGCTATGAACGGAAATAAAATAAAGAATTGCTCTTGTTTGTAGGAAGATTACTTACCGAGTTACCTGCAATACATAAAACACAATGCACACGAATATATTATGAAAATTTAAAAATGATGCAGATTCCCTTCGAACATGAGAGTTGTCTTCGGACGATGAGGATGATGTCCTAAATCATGACGTCCTGGGCTATAAAGCGCATGATAGGTGATTTGTAGTCCATGTAATAGTGTTATCGGGCCATTAGGATAGTGCCTCCGGACGATGATGCCTTTGAACAAAGATATGCAGTTTTGAGATATCCTCAGGCCATGGCATGGTGTCTTCAGGCTATGAGGATTATGCCTTCAGACTATGACGCCTTCAGACAACATGGCAATATTTAAGCCCATGAAATACATGGATGCATTGATATTGAATGCTTGGTGGAACAAGTGATGTTTTAGCCATATGCGAGAACGATACAAGGCAGCGCTTAGCCTTGTATGAGATGAGGGTAGTGTTTAGCCTTGTGGGGGAAAGTCAGTGTTTAGACTTATGAAATAATGAGGGCAGTGCTTAGCCCTATATAGTGATGAGGGCAGTTCTTATCCCTATGCAGAGAAAGGTAGTGCTGAGCCTTATGAAATAATGGAGACAGTACTTAGTCTCATGCAAAGGAAGGTAGTGCTTAGCCTTATGCAATAATAGAAGGCAGTGTTTAGCCTTATGCAGTAATGGAGGCAGTGCTTAGCCTCATGCAATGTAATGGAGACAATGTTTAGCTAATGCAGAGAAAGGTATCATTTAGACTTATGCAGTAATGGAGGTAGTGCTTAGCCTCATACAATATAATGGAGACAATGTTTAGTTTCATGAAGGGAAAGGCAGTGTTTATCACTATGCAGTAGTGGAAGCATTGCTTAGCCTCATTTAGTTTAGTGGAGACAATTTTTAGTTTCATGTAAAGGAAGGCAGCGTTTAGCCTTATGTAGTAATAGGGCAATGTTTGGCCCTATGTAGTGATGAGGGTAGTGCTTAGACCTATGCAGTGTAATGAGGGCAGTGTTTAGCCCTATGCAGGAAAAGCAACGATTAAATATGATAGAGAAAAGTGGTCCTTAGCTTGACGCATTTGTGCTTGGCGACTTCCGCCGGTGTGAAGATAATGATCTTATTGTATGTATAAACTTGCGGACGTGCTTGTTATGTCCATAATCCCTGCATCCAAAATAAATCATGAGTTTTAAGGGGAAAGGTCGGTTCCTGCTCTCGATTCCTCATTTTGCTCATATCTTGACACCTTGTTCAAGTCACCCTGGGTAACATCTGGCTGCTACAGAAAATGCGGTTTTGCGAAAATATGCATTTATGTTAAATCATATGTAAGTAATGCAATTGCTTTAAAAATAATGAGCAAATGTAAATAGTTTGGTCGAACGGTAGATTGTGACATGCTTTGAGACATTGTGACCTTCTTAACACGGAATTTTGAGGACCCCCTCAAAATTTTGCACCACTTTAATGTATACTTCTGGCGATACATTCCTTGGTGATCCTTAACGTAATGAGACTAACAAAAACTCAAAATCTTGCTCAGGTTCCTGAACGTAGAGGGGAATGAAGATTTTATTATGAATTGACCGAACCCATAGAGCTGCCAACGTATCCCCTCTTAAACGGGAATTAGGTCAAGCGGAGTTCATATTATATCAAAAGAAAGTGCAAATGTAATCTCAAATGTAATATCCCTTGACAACGTCTAGATTGATATGTTTTGGCCATATTTCTCCATCTATCTCTGCAAGTATGTGTTCTCCTCCTATCAGTACATGGTGAACCATGTAAGGGCCTTCCTAGTTAAGTTAGAATTTTCTTTTGGCCTCGCCCTGGTGCGGGAAGATCCGCTTCAACACCAATTGCCCCGAGATGAATTGCCTTGATCTAGCATTCTCGTTGAAAGCCCTTGACATTTTATTCTGGTAGAGTTGACCGTGACACACCACTTTCATCCTCTTACCATCAATGAGAGCTAGTTGCTCATGCTAGCTCTGTATCCATTCCGCATTACTAAGCTCGGCTTCCTGTATGATGCATAGGGAAGGAATCTCCACCTCGACAGGTATAACATCTTCGATACCATAAACTAGTAGATAGGGGGTCACCCCAGTTTATGTGCGGATCGTGGTGCGGTATCAGAGCAAAGAAAATGGTAGCTTCTCATGCAATTGCTTGTAGTTATCCACCATCTTCCTTAATATCTTCTTGATGTTCTTGTTTGCGACTTCCATATCTCCATTCATTTGCGGCCTATATGTTATAGAGTTTCGGTGCTTGATTTTGAATGTTTCACACATGGATTTTATCGGATCACTATTGAGATAGTCAGTATTATCAGTAATGATTGACTCAAGTACTCCGAATGGGCAAATAATATGATCTCAGATGTAGTTTTCTACAACCTTCTTAGTCACAACTTTATAGGAAGCGACTTCGACCCACTTTGTAAAGTAATCTAAGGCCACCAAAATGAATCTGTGTGTGTTGAAAGCAGCGGGTTCAATGGGTCCGATGACATCCATGCCCTAGGTAGAGAAAGGCCAGGGTGAACTCATTGTATTAGGTTCGTTGGGTGGCATCCGTATCATATCAGCATGTACCTGGCATTGGTGGCACGTTTGCACATATTTGATGCAGTCTGTCTCCATAGTCATTCAGAAATACCCTGCCCTTAACATCTTCTTGGCTATAACGAACTCATTCATGTGAGGCCCGCAAGTTCAAGCATGTATCTCTTCGAGCAACCTAGATGCCTCCTTGACATCGACACATCGCATCATCTCCAAGTTAGGAATTCTTATATACAAAATTCCTCCGCTTTGAAAGAAATGTTTGGCCAATGTTTGAAGCTTACTCTTCTAAGTGTGTGTAGCATTTTCTTGGTATTCTCCTTTCTCCAAACACTCCTTAATATCGTGAAACCATAGATTTCCATCTAGCTCTTCTTCAACATGAGCACAATAAGTTGCCTTCCTACGAATCTCTATTAGAATAGGATCAATAAAATTCTTGTTTTGATGTTGTAACATGGAAAACAAGGTAGCTAGTGCATCAGTAAACTCTTTCTGAACTCTTGGAACATGTTTGAATTCTATCTTCGTGAATCTCTTAATTAAGTCATTTACATACTACAAATATGGCATTATCTTAGCATTCTCGGTGTCCCATTCTCCGAGTACTTGATGTACTAGAAGATCTGAATCTCCAATTACCAGCAATTCTTAGATATTCATGTTGATGGCTAGCCTGAGTCCTAGAATACAAGCTTTGTATTCTGCCATATTATTGGTATATGGGAACCTGAGCTTGGTGGATACCAGATAATGTTGACTAGTTTCTGATGCCAGGACAACTCAAATGCCCGCTCCTTTGAAGTTTGCGGCTCCATCAAATAACATCCTCCATCCATCGTATGCTTCAACGATATCTTCCCCTATAAACGATACTTCTTCATTTGGAAATTACGTCTTCAATGGTTCGTATTCTTCGTCTATGGGGTTTTCTGCCAGGCGATCAACCAATGTTTGCCCCTTGATCTCCTTCTTGGTATGATATCTAACTCATTTAGTAATATCTACCACTTTGCGAGCTTACCTATCGGCATGGGTTTCTGAAAGATGTAACTCAGTGGATCCATCCTTTATATGTGGTGTATGCACCGAAGTAATGCCACAATTTTTGGGCTATCAATGTTAAAGTACAACAAGTACGTTCTAACTGAGAGTACCATGCTTCGTAAGGTTTGAACTTCTTACTCAGATAGTTTATTGCTTGCTCATTCCTTCCGGTTCATCATGTTTTCCCAAGACGCAACCAAAGGCTCCATCCAACACAGATATACAACAATAAAGGTCTTCCGGGCTCCAGTGGAACCAACACGGTCGTCTTGGACAGGTACTCCTTGATATTATGAAAAGCCTTTTGACACTCTTCAGTCCAACTCGTCGCGGCAGCTTTCCTTAGCAATTTGAAGATTGGCTCCCACATTACCGTTAATTTCACTATAAAACGGCTGATATAATTGAGGCAACCCAAAAAACATATCACATCCTTCTTGCTCTTTGGTGGTGGTAGGTCCTGAATAGCTTTGATCTTTGACGGGTCTAACTCAATAACGCAAGGACTGATGATGAAACCCAACAACTTTCCAGCGGGAACTCCAAAAGCACATTTTGCATAATTCAACTTCAAATTATACTTTCGTAGTCGGTCGAACAACTTCCTTAGGTCTGTTATGTGTTTTGAACTCCTCTTAGACTGATGATGATGTCATCCCCATACATCTCTATTTCTTTGTGTATCATATCGTAGAAAAGAGTAGTCGTGGCCCTTATGTAAGTTTCCCAAGCATTCTTCAAACCACATGGCATTATTTTGTAATAATATATTCCTCATGGCATGATGAAGGTTGTCTTTTCAACGTACTCTTCGTCAATCCAAATCTGGTGATATCCTGTGAAGAAATCCATAATGGATTGGAGTTCATTTTTTGTGCAATTGTCGATCATTATGTGTATGATGGGAAAAGATAAAATTATCCTTAGGAATTTCTCCATTCAGATCTTGATAATCGACACACACCTTGACTTTCCAATCCTTCTTTTGAACCGGTACAATGTTGGCTAGCCAAGTTGGGTACTCGACCATCTGAAGGACTTTGGTGTTGATTTGCTTAGTAACCTCTTCTTTTATCTTTAAACTCATATCTGGCTTGAATTTCCTGAGGTTTTCCTTTACCGATGGACACATGGGGTTAGTAGGTAGCTTGTGATCCACTACGGATATGCTTAACTCAGTCATGTCATCGTAGGACCATGCAAAAATAGCCTCATATTACTTTAGAAAATTAATGCACTCTTCCTTCTCTGATGGTGATAGATGAATGCTAATGTGAGTTTGTTTGACTGTTTCAGAATCTCCTAAGTTAAATGCCTAAGTCTCTTCCGAAATGGGCTTTGGTTTGTTCTCAAAATTCTCTAATTCTTTGACAATTCCCTCAGGTAGTATAGCATTTTCCCAATCTTCCAAATCACTTTACATATGTTGCGTTGTCTAATTACATGTCACAGTTGTAGGTTCATCAGAATATGCAACAACTATGTTGAAAAAGAATGTAGAAAGATAATAATATAAATAAACAAAAATGTAATGATGCATTAAATAAAACATAAAATTTTCAAACAAGTACAACTGATGTATCGAGTAATTATTTCAAAACAAAACACTGAAAATGTCTTATATGCCAAAAACAATTTTAAAATGAATCATTCTAGTTCTGCCAAGGCTACCCAGGTGCTCAACGAGCCTAGGATGGTGCAGTAGTCTAGTTCATGAGAACTACTCCGTCTTCACCGTATGAATGGTAAGGTCTTCCTCCTCCTCCAAGATTGCACTACAGTCCATAGTTTCTTTGTCCAGAAATAGCTTCCTCATTCTATCCAAAACCTCATCTTTCTTAGAACCCCAAATCACATTAATCTGGCGGAATGTCTGGGGCAGCAGTGGTAAGGGTTGGTCCAACGAATAGTAAAAGTCATTCCATGGAGGTATCCAATAATTATATTCTTTCACGACATATTCATGTCCAAGACCAAAGGTTGTACCATGATATTGTGGTCGTATTGGTTTTGTGATCCCTTGAAGCTTTGGACCAAGACCCTTGCCTGGTTCATACCCTAACCATATCAGTATGCTCTCTATCTTGTTGCTCCACCATCGCCCTTTCTTGATTGCATTTATCCGTTCAATGCTATGGTATGTTTCTCCTCCCAATTTCCCTTATTCTCGTAGCTAGCATAGTATAGTTGGTGCACATATGGTTACTTCCATCTACATGAATAATCACCACTTGATGATCCCCCTTTGTAGAAAAACGTTTGCGACTATAAGCAAATTAACTGTTTGTGTAGCTTAGCAAGCCGTCCCTTATGGGTTATTGAATCCAGCCCCTTTGTCGGAAAACTTTCGTATCTATGATTTAGTTTGCTTTATTGGAGACTCTTGCTCTGTTCAGATACTGTGTTATCAGAGCCATCCCAGCCTTTCGGAGGAAGGAACAGTTTACTACATATGTTTGAATCATTTCCATCATTATCTTCCCTTCCAAAAATAAATATGTCCCCGACTTTATATAAAACCTTGTCCAAAAAATATGATTACCTCTACGAAGTAGATATCCTACCCAACGAATAGAAAGTATCCTCCACTGAACTAGCCTTCATAAACCTTTACTCAACTTTCACCAAAAAATAATTTGTACCATGGACCTAAATTCATTCCCTAGTCCAATACTGACCAAATGGAGTCAAAGAATATGTTGATGCCTCGAAACTTGATCAACATCCTATTCTTGCCACTCGAGAGAAATAACTTTTCACCCTTCAAATCCCAAATGATTTTCCCAGACAATGGAGAGATCATGGTTTTACCTATATCCATTTTGGTTCTATCCGAATCATTTTAACATATCATGGAAGAAAAGGTCAACCTGTTATAACTCGACTTTATCTTCTAGATACAAGATACTTGGAGTACTAACATGCATATTTTAGATACTGCAAAAGTTACCTTGAATACTGGAACTGTTTCATAACTATCTTTCAAAATTTTAACATGTCCCTTTATGACCCATACTTAACTGAAGTATTAAAAATCCAAGTCCATATCCTGGGAGCCCAACAAGCCAAATATTTTATCCAAGCCACTCTTCATCAAGAAATGGCATGGCGGGTCCAAAATCATGACATGGATCTCTGCCTTTCCGGAGGTAAAAACGCTTTACTCTTGAATATTGATGCTAAAGGAAACACCATGTGCACCAAAATACCCAGATAAATTTCTAGAGATGAACTATTTAAAATTCTCCCGGATTACTGGATCACAAATTATGAAAAGTTAAGGGAACTAGAAGAATCTCTGCAATCTCATGAGCCAACTTTTACCAAAAGAACTAACAAAGTCGTTACCATAAGCTTTGACCATTCCCATCTCAAAAAACCCAATAAAACCATCTTTTCCTGCCAAATGATCCAACCCAAAGATACAGACCTTGACCTTGAAAGTGAACCCTTCTAGAATATACAAACTATCATGGAAGAACATGACTGGTGCCAACATTTCAACAAAGAAGGTAAACAAGTTTGGTGGTTCAAGTGCCCCTTCACAGGACATTGTCCATGAAATCTTGGTTGCGACTGCCAAGACTATTTTTAACATCCAATTGGAGAAACTGATGAACACTAATTGTATCATTGGGAAGGATTTGGCCTCAACGAGACCAAACAAAAATCCAAGAAAAAGGGGAAAACCACTAAAAAGAAATTTCAAGCAAAATATGAAAATAAAAACCCTTCAATTGGCTCATTAAGTCGTTCGGGTAAATATGAATTTCTTATCAGTTACAAACCCCAGGAATGGCAAAAATTACCAGAAAAATTCACTCCAAGCTGGGAAGATAATGAAACCACACCCAAATCCAAACCACCATCATCTCATACCCCAAAGTCCAAAAAGCCACCTGAACCTAAAACGCCATCAACCCAAAAATCCACACAACCACAAATATTCATGTTAAGCTCTCAAGCTCCAGTCATACCCAAGATTTTCCTTCACTTCAACCATTTGAAAAAGAGGGTATAACCCATGCTCCAAAATTTCCAAGAAAAACATAGTGCTACCTACTAGAGAAAAACCACCAACAAATAACATCGAAGCAATAATAAACTGGCACTCAAAAAATTCCATCTGCCAAAACAAAGTGTTGAACAACATTAGCAACACTATAAAGAACGTGGCCCATACACAAAACAAAATGATGAGCAAAGTGAAAACAATTGAGAATATAGTGGAGCAGACATCGCCTCACCATTCAGGACTAATCAAAGCCTTGGAACTAAGGTTGACAAATTTATAATATCAGATCTGTCCGCCAGGAATTTCACTTTTCCAATTCTTTCAACCACAACAAAAGGAGACGATTTCCATAAGAAACAAATTCAAATTTGAGAAATGACCACTTTGAGCCACAAAAGACCCTAGTTTTCCCCTACAAACCTACCTTCTTCCCGATGTCGCCACAAGCATATTCCCCCCTAAATTGGACTACACCTTTTCTACTTTTCCAACTATCTCACAAAATCATATTTTTTTCACCCAACCCTTAAAAGAAGAACATGATTTTTATAATGCAAAAATGGTTTGGGAAAGGAAAGATGTTCTTGTAGTCCAAAAACAAACAAAGGAAAGGTGAAATCATAGTGAAAGTTCAAAAGGGTCCAATCCCCAAAATCTGATGATTTCTGATCAAAAGGCTCCAAACCTCTATGTCTCCCAACCAAGAAAAATGTCAGAAAGAGATAACACATGGTCAAAATCCCTAAATTCATCAGAAGATGAAACAATGGAACATAGCTCTCAACCATGCAAAGAATCCACAACAAATTCTTCCGAAGATGACGATCCCCCAATATTTGTAAGCCAGCCAAGAGACCTAGAAATATCTAAATTAGATGAGGATCAAGACAACATAATATATGAACCAATCCCAGAAAGATGATATGATCCCATGGTGTCAAAACTAGTTGGAATTGATTTCGACACTTTCACCTTATATTACGTCAATGTTTCAAAATGGCCTTAAAGGATCCAAGACTTCTATACTTGGATGGTGACCAAAATTTTGGTGGAACGAGAAAAGTATATCATCCTATTAGAACTCACTTCATGATTCTCGGGAATCCTTAGAGATTGGCGGAACTCACCTGGAATTCAAGACAAAAATACTTTTCTTACTTCCCAAGACTTTGCCTTCAACATCAGAATCCTACATGAAGTTTTCCGTGGAGATACTGGCCAAAGATAAGAAAAGGTGTGAAGACAACACTTTGAGATGAAGTGTGTGTCATTCGACAGAAATGACATTGACAAGCATTTTCAAAAGATGGCGAAGATATACTTTGAGATCGGTAGAGACATCAATATGAAGTAAGCCTTTTTATCGTCCCATCCAAAGTTGTTGGCAAGCCAAACCATGACCATCATTGAAGAAAAGTTTCAGTCTATAACAATCCCACAAGTTGGCTACATCAGGAAAGCTATTTTTGTTGCACTGGATAGCATTTGTACGAAGCGCTCTGCCCTAAAACAAATTATCCAACACAATCCAGCACTTGACAAAGCATGCCACAAATATAATCTGATCACCGAATTAGGATGTTCTTGCCAAACATCTAGGCGATGGTGAGGATTCAGGAGGTTCAGATGGCCAAGAATTCTAGATGAGAAATCAAGGTCCATGAGGCGCACAACATAATTCAAACGGAGGACATGAAATTTTCACAAAAAGAATAGATGCTTTATTTGCCAAAATATTGGACATTTCGCAAGAAATTGTCCCCAATCAAGGAGATCTGTCAAACTCCTTGAAGAGATTGAAGATTACACTGGCATACATCTCGGGAAAGAAGAAGACTCGAGTCCATATTCTCTATGGACGATGAACCCACTGAAGAAACTTTATTCTCTCTTGATATATATGAAGATCAAGATGATGACCACTACCAAATTTCAGAACTGGTGGTCAAAGCCCGAGAGGAGATCAATGCTCTCGTAGTCATCCCTCAAGTAGAACTCAAGGTTTATCCATCCAAATAGGATAAACCAACTCAAGTCATTGCTTTCATTGACACTGGAGCTAATTGTTTACTCATGAATCCTGTTGTTCTCCCTGAAGATCAATAGGTGCCTCACTTTAAGGATTTCAACACTACATCAAATTGAATCTTGACTACCACCGTCATCACAAACCACCCGATCACAATCGAGTTCTTTCAAGGATTGAAGTACGGAACCAAGCTGATATGGTCCGATGTACTAGGGAAAGATCTTATTGTTGGATTTGACATTTTCAGACAACTAAAAGATCAACTCCATAATAGGGCTAATGGAATAACCTTTAAGAAACAGTTCAAAACTTATTCTAAAATCCCGAGGCTATTCTAAATCACCAATGACGAACAAATCAGAAAGATTAAACAAAATCTCATTGAGCATTCATGTGATGAATCCCACAAGGATTTTATGAAGAAAGGGAAAAGCCCGTTATGGATGAACGAAGTGTTTTTTATCAAGCTCTCTTTCAAGAAGAATGAAAACATCTACCCAACAAGAGCCAGTTATTCATGCATGAATCCAGATCATCTTCAGCTAGAAAAGAAAGAATGCGAAGAACTCTTAGAATTTGATCTAATAGAGCCATTGGATTCACAATGGGCATGCGAAGTATTATATGTCAACAAGAGAGTTGAGCAGACAAGAGGAAAACTCAGGTTAGTCATTAACTACTAGTAACAGATTATGCTTTCAGCAAAAAAGATGGTTCTTGCTCAAAAAGAGATTTATTTTATTGGAATGTATTTTGTCCAAGGTGCATACAGTCCATGACCATATATATGTTAGGAACTACTCAAATTTCCAGATACCAGCCTCACAACAAAGCAGATCCAACAGTTGTTGGGTGTAGTAAATTATGTAAGAGATTTCATCCCAAATATCTCTACATACATTTCTTCGCTCATAGTGATGCTCAAGAAAAATGCTTCATCATGGGAGAAGGAAACAAGATGAAGCACTCAGATAAATAAAGGAGATAACGAAAAATGTCAAGTCCCTCTACATCCCTTCAGAAGGCAAGAAGATACTGCAAACTGATGCCAAAAATAAATATTGGAGTGTCGTTCTATTTGAAGAAAAAGATAAACAGAGGAAAATATATGGATATGCTAGCGAAAAGTTTAAAGATGTCGAGCAACATTATCACTCCACTTTCAGGGAAAGTTTTGCAGTAAAAACTGGAATCAAGAAATTCATTTTTTCATGATTCATACAGAATTTCTAATAGAGATGGATATGAAGGCCTTCCCAAAGATGATCCAGTTGGGCTTAGCGGTCCTCTTTTTACAAGTTTCAATTCAAGCACCTGAAAGAAAAGGATAATATCCTCGCAGAATTTCTGTCTCGACCGGAAGAATTTTCAAAGAGATTTTCCCTAGCGAAGATGATGTCAAAGCAAAGTTAATCAACCACATCTTCTTGTTTTCAAATATATCAGGAACAAGTTCATTGAAACCAATAGATCATCCACCAGAGTTGTTCCACCTCATGGATCCCTTTGATCCATTCATTATAATGGAAAAAAGAACTTATTATGAGCTCAATGTTTTACGGCAATATGGAAGATCCATTCTTAAGCCTTATGGGGTCAATCCAGAATATCTATTCTGCCATATATTTATAGCACAAGCCAAGGATTTTCCACAAGAACGATAATGGTTTTTCTGGTACCTATGCCATCAGTATTATATTTTCATGGAATTCAAATGTAACGTCTTCAAGGATTTTGATAACATTGAACCAGCTCATAAAGTATTTTTACCATGGTTCAAGCCTAGAAGATATTGGATAAAATATTTTAATAATTCCGACATAGAAAAGGTTTTCATGATCCATAGGCCAGTGAAGAATATTAATGGAAATGTCGAGGCGAAAGCAGATGCATCATTCTGGTGAAAATTTCCCGTGTACATTTTATCCGTAGAAGAAGAATATAGTGAAGCCCAAAAAATTATCTTCCAGCAAAACAGGTGCATCCCGAGAGAGATATGGCCAAAAGATTGAGCAAGCTGGAATTATGTCAGCACTCATCAGCACTGGGAAAAGGGTCCGGGAAGCTGCAAAAGAATATCAAACCCCATACGAAGTCATCCGTGAATAGATCACTCGTGACATCTCCAGATTATGGTTGTGGATTACATCTCTCAATCCAAAGGAGAAGGAACACAGCGAAGAAGGACCGCCAAGTTCGTGGTGTTACTACACAAGGTCTTTGCAAAGATACCTAGAAGACAAACCCAGAGAATAAATGGAAGATAATTATCTAATTCTCTGCTAATCTCACCATAATCCTACATTACCTACCAAAAAAACCCTAAAAATCATCTACCCATGCCAAGACAAATTTCCACATCTTTCTATCACGCCCCCTTTTTCCCTCATAGGGAGTTCGGGTTTCGATGTTCATGGGGAAATAACTCGTTTCCTTTTGTGAATTGGGTATTGGAAGAGTCGCCACCTAATGGATTATGGTGCATTAGGTCACCTAGAGTAATTAACTCATGGACTAGTTTGCATTACCAGATATTAGGGTAAGGGCTCGAAATAACCTCGAGGGGAAGGTGTTAGGCACCCCTCACGGTCCACAACGGTGGGTCCCGGCCGAACTTAAACTATGTCAAATTAATCATTTTAACAAATAAACATTTTTAACACATACTCGCAAGTAAAGGCATGTTTTGACACTCTAAGTACATGTATGATTCAAGTAATGAAAACAAAGGAAAAGGTTTGAAAAACGTGCACGTATGTAAAGAAAAGTAAATTCATTTAAACAACGGGAGTTGGGAAAGAGGGGTCCTAGGTTGGTTAGCCTACAAGATCATACCCACACAATGTCCGGTAATCACTCCTCAATGAGGGGCTACACGTGACATTAGCGCATAGTCATCATATCCTTACTACCCAATTACCTCCCTTAGTCATAGCCTAAAGCGCTCTAGCAACCTTGAAAAATATCTTATGTGTGCACTACCCATCCCTTCCTTGTGGCTCTGGAGGTATTTAGGACCTTTAATTTAGGTAGTTCTAGATCATCCTAAGGTACTTAAAGGAGAAAATCTAGGCGTCAACCAAAATAATTAGGACTGCATTAATAGAGGGAACAATTAAAGGCTCACATTTTACCTCCACAACAAAACAAGTAAGTGCACTTCTCAAGCAACAATTTTAGATATTTAAGGGGAACTCTACAATAGGATATCTAGGTGAGCAGAGAATATGCAATATTAAGTTTGGACCAAAGTGTCAAAGACCTATTCAGCTTGCCTACTGATTTTAGACCTGTTGGATATGAGCAGTCACATATAACATAACATAGTTTTACAGTTGCATGATTTTTAATCGCCTATAAGCTTGCCTAGGCGTATAATAGTGATGTCTTATGAGCATGATATCTAATCCTTTAACAGGAATTCAATCTAATCCTATAGGCATGCTTTCTAGTAATATTATTTAAGGCATCGTTGAAAGCTCATTAAAGAAACACACAGATTAGTTAATTAAACCGATTTAGAGTCTACAAACATGAGTTAAAGTTAAACTAAATTGGTTTTAGATCTTATAGGCATGGTTTCTAATTAAACATAAGGCGAAGCAAGCAAGACTTATTTGACCAAAGTGAAATCCCTATAGGTATGATTTCTATTAAAGCTGATTTAGACCTTATAGGAATGATCTCTATTATTAAAGCTGATTTAGATCATATAGGCATGACTTCTAATTGTGTGAAAGTAAAGCAAGCAGAATTTATTTTAACCAAAGCACATCCTATAGGCATGTCATCTAACAAAAATACATTTGAATTGAAATGGACCCTATAGTCATGTTATCTAACAAAAACACATTTGAATTGAAATGGACCTTATAGGCATGTTATCTACCCAATTTTACCCACAATATGCAACTACCCTCCCTTTTTACTAGTCACCCCAATATTTATTTATAATTAATTATTACAGACCAAAAATTTAATAAATTACATAAATAGAATAAAAATTAAGCTATAGGGAGCCTGACGTAGGCCCAAAATGATTTCCAAGCCTGCAGTAGTCTCAAATGCCCAAAGTTCCATAGCCAATTTCATGTCTAGGTGTGTCAGAGTTCCCTAAGGACCTCAAGGATCCCGGGCAGTGCTCACACCTAGACCTTTCTCAAAAAATAACTGATTATTGTGCAGTGTGGAAGTGCTAGTCCTGATATGCTAGAGTTCAGAGAGATTTCAAGGGTCTTTAGGCAGTACACATACCAGAGGGGCATGACTTAGATAATCTAGGAGTAAGTGAAAGTGCAAAATGGTTTGAAAGAGTTTAATAGATAGTATAAAGAAAGTTCTTAGGAGTGAAAAGGATTTCTAAAAACCAGTAATGATTTAGAGATAAAACAGTTTGAAGAAAGTATGAAAAAAACAATCTGCAATCAGAACACAAGTCATAAAACAAACAGGCTATAGGAAGTACTTTGGCAAACATCTTTCACAGAAGGAAAGAGGTGTTGGGAATACAGAGAATACTCCTTAATGGAACACATAAACAACATAATGCATAGAGTTCTTAAGGGGCTTTGCAGAACTAGTAGGTTAGATAGAATGCAGTTCATGCAGCAAAGATCATTGCAGAAACATGTGGAGGACATCTAAACAACCCAGCTAGAGTCAGTCTAGGGAGATAAAATAACTTAGCAGGAGTGAGGTAGGGTAGGCACGGACATAAATAGGCGTGATAGGCAAGTATTAACAAGTGAAGACATGCTAATTACATAAAAACAGAGTTTAGGCACAACAGTCAGTCAAACAGGCTAGTTACATATGTAGACATGTCAAACAAGATAGCAAACAAGCAAGTAAAGTGGTAACATGCTAATCACATATTTGAATAGGCAGTATTTGGCATGCTGGGTAAGCAGTAAACAAAAGCAAGAATGGACTCAGGCCATATGAACTAAGGCAGTAAATAAACACATAGGTTTAGATTCTTAAAATTAATCAGAAGCATACCTAGTTAAAGAAAGAAAACACAAGATGTGAGAAAGGTATTGTGCATTTTCCAGCCTTGGCTTGTAGCCAGCTAGAATAACAGAGATCACAAGTAGCAAAGAGAGCAGGGAGAGCCTTTTTACAGTGTAAAAGTGGTAGTTTCTGAAATATTGTTCGTGTTCAGAAGTGAGAATATGTAAGGGCATATATAGTAATCAAGAGTTAAACAAAATAAGGTAAAGAATCAATTGTGTAGCAATTATGGAAATTCATAGAATCATTCACACACATGAAATCAGTAAAGTCTTCCCTTTAATCAAGGGATAATCAATCAACGGTAAAAGCAGGACAGGTATTTAAGGAAGAAAATCAAGTAAGACTTGGGTACATAATAGGTAATTAGGGGTGAATGAACAGGAATTTAATTAAGGAAACAATTATTAAGAATCAGCAAATAACATCGTTGGTTCAAATAAGGCAAGAGAAAACTAATTAAGGAAAGAAGTTCAATCAAACCGAGTAGAGAAGTAAGAATTAAAGGTTTTTTAAGGCAAGGAGTTCAAATCAAACCAAAATAGGAACTTCAGAATAGTCAAGGGTTTAATTAAAAGAGAAAATCACGTAAAGTGTCAGAAAATATCACAGACAATTCAAATAGGCAAGGAAGGAATAGTCAGGACTTAACACATAGGTTTCAACGAAGAAAATTGGTAAATCAAAAATTCAAAACAACCCTGATTTAAGGAGAAAATATAAGTTTACCATGAATAGCCAGAATGAACATAGACATATAGAGTCAGTAGAAAAGTTGAACCAAGAAACTTAGTAGAGGCATAGTAGGATAAAAAATCACAAGACATTTAATTGGCTAAAAATAAAAATCACAAGAACCAAAGCAAGGACAAAGTTAGTACACAAGTACCTCAGAAACCAAACAAAAAAATGTCGAAAAATTAAAATATCAAAAGGGCTTTTAGTATAAACAAGTTAAGGTTAGAGCAAACCATACGAAATCAGTTAAAATATATAAGAAACAGAAGATTAAACACTCAAACTTATCAAATGTTTTGGAAAAAGAAATTTCTGGGAAACCCTAGTTTAGAAAAATGGAAAATCAGAGGGTTCTTGTAAAAATCAAAAGGTTCTTGTAAAGCTCATCCGTAATAGGTTCGATCTATCTCAGATCTTGCATAGATCTGAGAAGTTCAAAGGACAAAAATTAAGGTTTCGAGAAGAACAACACAGAGGTGAAGAAGCAAGCTTAGGAACCCATAGATCTAAGGCGATATAGGAAGATCTTACTTAGAATCAAATCGGAACAACCTGAAACAGGCGAGAAAGGGCAATAGATGCAAGCAGACTAACCCTGGTCCCTTGAGGACCCTGGAGATGGTGATACCAGTACAGGAGAGGCCATTAGAGCCCTGGGGTGGTGAGAAACCACCATGGATGGCCATAGATGAGGGCCGACGAGGGTGGATTAAGGTTTAGTATTGAGAGCATTTGAGAGAAAAGGGGATTAGGTGACGGCGGGGGAGGTGAGGAATGATTAGGGTTTGGGGGGTATAGGTTAGTTTATTTTAGGAAGGAGGAATCAGGACCATTGATCACAATGATCAACGACCAAGATTTGCCCGGGTATTGGGATGGGGCAAGTGGGTATTGGGCCTGGGCTGGTTTATAAGGAGTTTGGGCTGGTTAATAGGCTAGGTTTTAAATGAAAAGGGGGCTATTTGTTAAATACGTAATTAATTGTAAAAACAATTTTAAAAAATGATTAATAAATTATAAAAAATAATTTTCATGCATGGAAATTTTTTAATGTAATTACTTAATATTTTAAAAATATAAAAAGCTATTTTTCGGTAAAATAATGTAATAATACATGCATATGCTATAATTGCAAAGTAATTGCAATTGCATCTTAAAAAAATTAGATGTTGCTATTTGTGCAATAATTGAAAATTAATACGAATGCAAATAATAAATTTAAGCCACAAAAATTATTAAAATTATTTTGTGATGCAAGCAGTGATTGTTTTAAAAAATAAATGTTTGGAAAAATTAGTTAAAATATTTAAAAATGCAGAAATTGTTTGAAAAATACTAATTGATGCCCAGGCATTGTTTTGAAAATATTATGGAAAAATTTGGTATCAACAGCTGCCCCACTTTACCTGGAAAGGATGAAAAGTGTTTTCGATTAAAGAAATGATGGCCGATTTTGACAGGATGGAATGTTTTGAAAGACAGAGACCGGACTCTGGTCATTGAGCTACCTACATATCCCTAATTTTACAAGAATCAGGCCACATGTAGTTCTGGATTCATTGGCGGAATTTACCGATGAAGTCATTACAAGAACAGACACGAGATTTTTGGAGTGGATGCGAGAGCGGTTATGGTGAATGGTCCAGGTTTGAGATAGTTGAAGGAACTGGAGCAAGGTCTCTCCTGCTAGGATAGTAATTGCCTGCTGGTCACCTGCAGATAAAGAGATGATGCGAACATGTATTTGTTCAAAAATTTAAACATGATGCAGATTCCCTTTGGACCATGAAAGTTGTCTTCGGATGGTTAAGGATGACGTCCTCGGACCATGATGTCCTGGGCCATGAATTATTTAGTGAGGGATTCACAGGCCATGAAACGATTTTCTTGGGTCATGCAGATGGTGCCTCCAAAACATGACGCCTTTGAATAATGATATGCAAATTTGAGGGATCCTCAGGCCATGACATGGTGTCTTCCAGCTATGAGTATGATGCATTTTAGACTATGACGCCTTTGTATAGATTCGTGATATTTTAGCCCATGAGATGCAATAATATGATGTTAACAAAAGGAGGTTTAGTCTTATGAAATGAAAGGCAGAGCTTAGCCTGATTGAAAAGCAAATAGATAGTACTAGAATAGAGCTATATTTATGCAAGGAGGGACAATGCTTAGTCCCATGCAAATATGGAGGCAAGGATTAGCCTCATGCAAATGTGGAGGTAGGGATTAGCCTCATCCAAATGTGGAGGTAGGGATTAGCCTCATGCGAGTGTGGAGTCAAGGATTAGCCTCATGCAAATATAGAGGCAGGGATTAGCCTCATGCAGGTACGGAGGCAAGGATTAGCCTCATACAAATATGGAGGCAAGGATTAGCCTCATTCAAATAGTGAGGCAAGGATTAGCCTCATGCAAATATGGAGACAAAGATTAGCCTTGTGAAAGTATGGAGACAGGGATTAGCCTCATGCAAATATGGAGGCAAGGATTAGCCTCGAGCAAGTATGGAGGCAAGGAATAGCCCAATGCAAATATGGAGGCACGATTAGCCTCATGCAGATATGGAGGCAGGGATTAGCCTCATGTAGATATGGAGGCAAGGATTAGCCTCACGCAGATATAGAGGCAGGGATTAGCCTCATGCAAATATGGAGGCAGGGATTAGCCTCATGCATAGCCTCATGAGGATATGGAGTCAAGGATTAGCCTCATGCAAATATTGAGGTAGGGATTAGCCTCATGCAAATATGGAGGCAGGGATTAGCCTCATGCAAATATGGAGGCAAGGATTAGCCTCATGCAGATATGGAGGCAAGGATTAGCCTCATGCAGGTATGTGGGACAAGTCTTAGTCCCTTGCAAAGAGCGAGTAGCAAATAAGAGAAGTATATTTTTAGCTGGAGATATATTCGGTATTTGATGGCTGGATTGATAGTGAAGTGTAAATATGTTTGTGAATGCTATTGCTCCGTCAAATGTGCTTTTTTCAAAGAAAAATTGTAAGTTTTGTGAGGGGAGGTTAGTTCGTGCTTCTGTCTGCTGGACTTGCTTTGTTCCATTCTGGAGGCCTTTTCGAGTTTCCCTAGGTAATACCTGACTATTATGGAAATAGAGTTATTGAAAATATGCAATTACTGATAAAATAGAGTCATTTTAGAAACATATTGATATATCAAGTGATTTTTAGACAAACTAGTGACTGTAACACATTTCAGAGACATTGCAGCTTTCTCATGCTAGATTTTTGAGGGTCTTCCTCAAAATTCTGTCCCAGTTTGGTGGATGATCCTTCAGCTGTTTGCGGGTAATGAGTCATGTTGAACCTTCTTCGGAATTTTGAGAATCCTTCTCAAAATCCTGCCCCAGTTTCTTAACCGATATCTAACCGTTTGACATATATTGGCGTCGGCTGGACTTGCTCTGATCTTAGGGGAAATGGAAATTTTATTATGATATGACTGAACCTATAAGGCTGCGTACGTATCCCCTCTTAAATGGGAATCAGTACAAGCGTAGTTCAATTACATCAGATGAAGAAATGTATATAGTCTAAGCATAGTATCTTTTGACTGCGTCTGAATTGATTTGTTTTGGCCAAATTTCTCCGTCCATTTCTACAAGTATGAGTGTTTCTCCTGTCAGCACCATGTGAACCATGTAAGGACCTTGCCAGTTGGGAGAGAATTTTCCTTTGGCTTCATTTTGGTGTGGGAAGATCTTTTTCAGCACTAGCTGTCCTGGTTCAAATTGCCTCAGTTTGACCCTTTTATTGAAGGCTCTAGACATTCTGTTCTGGTAAAGCTGACCGTAACATACTGTGTTCATCCTTTTTCCATCTATGAGGGCCAATTGTTCTTAGTGGCTCATTACTCATTATGCGTCGCTTAGTTCAACTTCCTGTATGATTCTTAAAGAAGGGATCTCTACCTCGACTGGGATGACAGCCTCGGTACCATAAACCAGTATGTACGGGGTTGCCCCGGTTGATGAGCGAACCGTGATGTGGTATCCTAACAGATCAAAAGGAAGCTTCTCATGCCATTGTTTGTGGTTTTCTACCATCTTCCTTAGTATCTTCTTGATGTTTTTGTTGACAACTTCTAAGGCTCCATTCATCTGAGGTCTATAGGTTGTGGAATTCTTTTGTTTGATTTTGAAGGTTTCACACATGACTTTCATCAGATCACTGTTGAGATTGGTGGAATTATCGGTAACAGTGGACTCGGGTACTCCAAATCGGCAAACAATACGATGTTTGACAAAGTCTGCGATGACTTTCTTGGTTACGGCTTTGTAAGACACAGCCTCTACCCATTTTGTAAAGTAATCAATGGCTACTAGAATAAATATGTGCCCGTTTGAAGCAGTGGTCTGAATTGGACCAATGACATCCAATCCCCATGCGGCAAATAGCGAAAGTGAGCTTGTTGCAATGAGCTTGTTTGGTGGTACTTTTATCATATCGGCATGCACTTGGCACTTGTGGCATTTGCGGACATACTGGACACAATCTGTCTTCATGGTCATCCAAAAGTAACCGGCCCTAAGTATCTTCTTGGCCAAGACAAAACCATTAATGTGAGGGCCACAGGTCCCAGTATGTACGTCCTCAAATAGTTTAGAAGCTTCTTTTGCATCGACACATCTTAGCAATCTCATATTAGGAGTTCTCCTATACAAGTTTCCTCCACTGTGGAAGAAGTGATTGGACAATCTTCGGAGCATGCGTTTCTGAGTGTGGTTTGCATGCTCCGGGTATTCTCCTTTCGCCAAATACTCTTTGATGTCATGGAACCAAGGATTTACATCTGTCTCTTCCTCGACATGAGCACAGTAAGCCGGTTGATTATGGATTCTCACTAGTATGGGATCAATGAAATTCTTATCTTGATGTTGTATCATAGATGACATGGTGGCCAATGCATCGGCAAACTCATTCTTGATTCTGGGCACATGTCGGAACTCTATCTTTGTGAACCTCTTTCTCAATTCCTGCACATGGTGCAAATATGGCAATAT
The DNA here is from genome assembly GCF_000393655.2 of Nicotiana sylvestris. Taxonomy (NCBI): domain Eukaryota; kingdom Viridiplantae; phylum Streptophyta; class Magnoliopsida; order Solanales; family Solanaceae; genus Nicotiana; species Nicotiana sylvestris. Next base: position 73,910,703 of record NC_091062.1, read on the forward strand.
CATGGGATTTTTGGTGGCCCATTCTCCCTGTACTTGGTGCACGAGCAAATTTGAATCATCAATTACCAACAACTCCTGAATATTCATGCTGATAGCCATGTTGAGCCCTAGTATACAGGCTTCATACTCTGCCATGTTGTTGGTACAGGGAAATCTGAGTTTAGTATATACCGGGTAATGTTGACCTATTTCTGATAGCAACTACTCCAATGCCCATTCTTTTAAAATTTGCAGCTCCGTCAAAGAACATCCTCCAACCGTCGTATGCTTCGGTAATGTCCTCTCCTACGAATGATACCTCTTCATCAGGAAAATACATTTTCAAAGGTTCGTATTCTCCTCCCACCAGATTTTCAGCAAGATGATCTACCAATGCTTGCCCTTTTACCACCTTTTGAGTTACATAGATGATATCGAAGTCACTCAATAATATCTGACATTTGGCTAACCTTCCAGTCGGCATGGGTTTCTGAAATATGTACTTCAAAGGGTCCATCATGGATAATAGTTATGTGGTATAGGCACAAAAGTAATGCCTCAATTTCTGAGTTATCCAGGTTAAAGCATAGCAAGTGCGTTCCAGCAGAGAGTATCATGCTTCGTAAGGTGTGAATTTCTTACTTAGGTAGTATACGACTTGCTCCTTTCTCCCTGTCTCGTCATGTTGTCCTAGAACACATTCAAAGGCTCCATCCAATACAGATAGATAGAGTAGCAAAGGTCGTTCTAGTTCCAGTAGGACCAGAACTGGTGCTGTGGACATGTACTCATTGATCTTGTCAAAAGCTTTCTGACAATCCTCGGTCCAGCTTGTCTCGGCATCTTTTCTCAGCATCTTGAAGATCGGTTCACATATGACTGTGGACTGTGCTATGAAGCGACTGATATAGTTGAGACATCCTAGGAATCTCATCATGTCTTTTTTGCTCTTAGGTGGCGGAACTCCTGAATAGCCTTGACTTTAGACAGATCTAACTCGATCCCTCGACGACTGACGATGAATCCCAATAATTTTCCTGCGGGAACCCCAAATGCGCACTTTGTGGGGTTCAGCTTCAGATTGTACCTCCTTAACCTGTCAAAGAACTTTCTCAAGTTTGTTATGTGATCCGCGACCCTCTTGGATTTGATAATGACGTCGTCCACATGCACCTCTATTTCCTTGTGTATCATATCATGGAAGATAGTCGTCATGGCTCTCATGTAGGTAGCCCCAGCATTCTTTAGACCAAATGTCATCATCTTATAGTAGTATACCCCTCATGGCGTAATAAAGGCTGTTTTCTCTACGTCTTCTTCATCCATCCAGATCTGGTGATAACTCGCAAAGCAATCTACAAAGGATTGTAGTTTCTGCTTGGCGCAGTTATCGATTAGGATGTGTATATTTGGTAGTGGGAAGTCGTCCTTGGGACTTGCTTTGTTTAAATCTAGATAGTCAACACATACTCTAACTTTCCCATCTTTCTTCAGGACTGGCACAATATTGGTTAACCAGGTTGGGTACTCAACAACCCTAAGAACTTTGGCTTTGATCTGCTTGGTAACATCCTCCTTGATTTTCAAGCTCATATCTAGTTTGAATTTTCTGAGTTTTTGCTTCACCGGCGGACACATGGGATTGGTAGGCAGCTTGTGAGCCACTATGGACGTTCTCAAACCGGTGATGTCATCATATGACCATGCGAAGATGTCCTCATATTCCTTTAAGAAACTAATATACTCCTCCTTCTCTGTTGGCGATAAGTGAATACTGATGCGAGTCTTCTTGACGGTCTCAGCGTTCCCCAAATTTACAACTTTGGTTTCGTCCAGGTTGGACTTAGGCTTATTCTCAAAGTTTTCAACTTCCCTGACAACTTCCTCGGGTATCTCATCTGCTTCACCAGAATCATTGTCCTCATGTTGTGTTGCCTCATTACATGTCACAGTCACCAGTTCATCAGGAAAAGTAACAATAACACTGTAAAAAGAAAAATATGAAAGATAATAATAAATAATAAAGAGAAATACATTTGATTAATACTTAAAACATTCGAACGAGTACGTCTCGATGAATCGAGCATTTATTTTCAAATAAGTGAATCTTAAAAATAAATTACTGAAAATCTTAAATGCCTAGAATGGCTATAGGAATAAAATCTGCCAAGCTACCCAGGGACTCGGCGGGCCCGAGATGGTGTGATGGTCCAGTTCCTGAGAACAACTCCCTTCTCCATAATCTGAATAGTGAGGGCTTCTTCCTCCTCCTCCTTAGTTATTGCACTGTAGTCCATGTCTTCATCCTCCAAGAACAGATTCCTCAGCCCTGCTAATGCTTCTTCTTCTGCAGTTCCCCATATTGTGTCAGCTTGGTGAAAAGTCTAATCCAGATGTGACACCGATTGCTCGAGAAGGTAATAAGGTGTGCTCTATGGAGGTGACCTATCATCATACTCCTGCCATGTATACTGATAACCGAGCCCGAAGGTAGTACCGTGACGTTTCAGCTGTATTGGCTTAGTAATACCCTAGAGAGTCTTCCCAAGCCCCTTACCGGGTTCATACCTAGACCATGCCAGTAAGCTTTCTATTTTGCTGCTCCACCATTTGTCTTTTTCGACGGCATTGACACGTTCGATATGATAGTAGGTTTCCCCTCCTAACCTTCTTCTGTTTCCAATAATCGGGGTGGTTTGACTGGTGTAAATGGGGTTGCTCCCGTCTCCGTGAATGATCACCTCCTGATAGTTCCATTCGAATTTCACGACTTGATGTAGTGTGGAAGCCATGGCCCCGGCGGCATGTATCCATGGTTAGCCTCACAGAATATTGTATGAGGTTGATATGTCGAGCACCTGAAACTCAACGTCGAACCAAGTTGGCCCCATATGTAGACAAAGATTAATTTCCCCAATCGTGGCCCTTTGGGTCCCGTCGAAAGATTTCACATTCGTGCTTCCTGCCAGTGATTCATGGAAACCTTTGCCCATTCTTTTCAGAGTATCCAACGGACAAATATTGAGGCTTGAACCTCCATCAATCAAAACCCTGGGAATGAACTTGTCTTCAAATTGCGCTATGATATGCAATGCTCTATTGTGATTCAACCCTTCAGGCGGCAACTTATCTTCATGAAAGATTATCTTATGACTTTCCAACACCTGCCCTACCATATTGGCCATCTCTCCGCAGGTGATATTGTTGGGCACGTAGGCTTCATTCAACACCTTCATCAAAGCATTCTTATGTGCCTTTGAATTTTGCAACAGTGACAGTATGGATATTTGAGCTGGGGTTTTGTTCAAGTGATCAATGACGAAATATTCCCTTGCTTCCACCTTCCTCCAAAGGTCATCTAGTCATGTTTCAATGATAGGCTACTTGGTAGCTGCATCCTTACTTGGTCCTCCCAAGTATTCAGGTGTATAGATTCTTCCGGTCCTGGTCATTCCTTGTGCAGCATCGGATTCCTCCATTTTCGCCTTCCCTTTTCTCCTAGCCTCGGCAACATCTCCCAGTGTATTGCTTTTGAGTCAAAAGGAGGTGTGGTTGATACTATCACCGTGAAAGGTGTGGCCACTTCCACCTCAAATGGAACAGGGGTGGCTACAGGAAGAGCTACCTCTAGCTCAAATGTAACTGATGCAGTTATCTCAACTTCGAACGGTGACTGAGTTTGTACTACAATGGGAGTAAGTGTGACCATAAGCTTAAAGTCATCGCCTTCTTGAATAAGCCTATTTGACCCCTCAAGATCCCATTATTCATTCGTCTCTATCACATGTACCCCACCAGCTCTATGATCAGGGAGAGGCTTGTTGCGGACATTAGGCGTGGCTTCCTTCGCCTGTATGACCTTGTTGTCAATCAGCGTCTGGATCTTATCTTCCAACGTTCGACATTCATCAATGGTGTGCCCCTTCATATCAAAGTGGTATGCACAGGTTTGTTTGGGTTAACCCATTGGGATGGATTCGCTAATGCCACAGCAGGAATAGGGGTGACATAACCAGCGGCTTTCAACCTTTCATAAAGTTAGTCGATGGGTTCAATAATAGTAGTGTACTGTCTGGGTGGCTTACGATCAAAATTAGGTCGTGGTCTTGGAAAATTTTAAGGTGGCAAGAGAAAACTAATTAAGGCAAGAAGTTCAATCAAACCAAGTAGAAAAGTAAGAATCAAAAGTTTTGTTAAGGAAAAGAGTTCAAATCAAACCAAAATAGGAACTTCAGAATAATCAAGGGTTTAATTAAAAGAGAAAATCACATAAAGAGTCAGCAAAAATTGCATACAATTCAAATAGGCGAGGAAGGAATAGTCAGGACTTAACACATAGGTTTCAGCGAAGCAAATTGGTAAATCAAAAATTCAAAACAACCTTAATTTAAGGAGAAAAATATAGGTTTACCATGAATAGCCAGAATGAACATAGACATATAGAGTCAGTAGAAAAGTTGAACTAAGAAACTTAATAGAGGCATAGTAGGATAAAAAACCACAAGACATCTAATTGGCTAAAAAGAAAAATCCTAACAACTAAAGCAAGGACTAATTCAGCACACAAGTGCCTTAGAAACCAAACAAAAAAATGTTGAAAAATTAGGGCTTTTAGTATAAACGAGTTAAGGTTAGAGCAAACCTTACGAAATCGGTTAAAACATATAAGAAACAGAAGATTAAACACTCAAAATTATCAAATGTTTTGTAAAAAGAAATTTGTGGGAAACCCTAGTTTAGAAAAATGGAAAACCATTCGAAAATCAGAGGGTTCTTGTAAAAATCAGAAGGTTCTTGTAAAGCTCATACGAAATAGGTTCGATCTATCTCCGATCTTGCATAGATCTGAGAAGTTCAAAGGACAAAAATTAAGGGTCCGAGAAGAACAACACAGAGGTGAAGAAGCAAGCTTAGAAACCCATAGGTCTAAGGAGATATAGGAAGATTTTACTCGGAATCAAATCGGAACAGCCTGAAATAGGCGAGAAAGGGTCATAGATGCAAGTAGACTAACTCTGGTCCCTTGAGGACCCTGGAGATGGTGATACCATTACAGGATAAGCCATTAGAGCCCTGGAGGTGGTGAGAAACCACCATGGATGGCCATAGATAAGTGCCGGCGAGGGTGGATTAGGGTTTAGTCTTGAGAGCATTTGAGAGAAGAGGGGATTGGGTGACGGCGGGAGAGGTGAGGGAAATGATTAGGGTTTGGGGGGTATAGGTTAGTTTATTTTAGGAAGGGGGAATCTGGACCATTGATCACAATGATCAACGGCCAAGATTTGCCCGGGTATTGGGTTGGGGAAGGTGGGTATTGGGCCTGGGCTGATTTATATAGCGTTTAGGTTGGTTAATAGGCTAGGTTTTAAATGAAAAAGGGACTATTTGTTAAATATGTAATTAATTGATAAATCAATTTTTAAAAAATGGTTTATAAATTATAAAATTTTATTTTCATGCATGGAAATATGTTAAAGTAATTACTTATTATTTTAAAAATATAAAAGGCTATTTTTCGATAAAATAATGTAATAATACATGAATAGGCTATAATTACAAAGTAATTGCAATTGCATCTTAAAAATTCAGATGTGGCTATTTGTGCAATAATTGAAACTTATTACGAATTAAAATGATAAAATTAAGCCACAAAAATTATTAAAATTATTTTGTGATGCAATCAGTGATTGTTTTATAAAATAAATATTTGGAAAAATTAGTTAAAATATTTAAAAATGCAAAAACTGTATGAAAAATACTAATTGATGCCCAGACATAGTTTTAAAAATATTATGGGAAAAATTGGGTATCAACACTTTCCATACTATCCGCGCCTCGCTTCCACTTGATTTCACATGCTTCTACATGTATCGTCACATGTAACACCCTACTTTCACATGTCGTCACATGCTCCCGCATACTTTCATATGCTATACTATGTATACTTCACCTATTTCACATGTTTTCAGGAGCTTTTTAGTGGCTTTGCCTAAGGTTCTTCACATGCCAAAAGGGACTCATTTGTAGATAGGTTTTCCATGTAGGATAGGTTTATTTTATAATATAAGTTTGTCTTGTAATAACCTCTTAGTCTTATATAAATGAGGCAATGTAGTAGTTGTAAGATCATGTGGTAACCTTTTTAAATCTTTGTGATATATCGCATATGACTTCTTTATAAATTTTCCACTTGCTCTTTCTTTCGAATGGATGGAAAAGCTGGTCCATGTATGAAAATAGAGTAAGAATACTCTAAGAAAGTTAGCTTATTGTAGTACAAAAGTTTTCTTAGTCATAACAGCTAAAGTTGGTTATATTACAAAAGTTTTCTGAGTTGTGTAGCTTGGCAAGCCATCACATACGGGTTGTTGAAGCCAGCCCCTTTGTAGGAAAACGTTTGCGACTGTAAGCAAATTAACTGTTTGTGTAGCTTGGCAAGCCATCCTTTACGGGTTGTTGAAGTCAGTTTCTTTGTAGGGAAACTTTCGTATCTATGATTTAGTTTGCTTTATTGGAGTCTCTTGCTCTATTCCGAATACTGTGGTATAGCCTAGTGCAAAATAGATGCGACCCCCCTAACTCCGTGTATCCATGGGTGTCCCAGTAACAAGTTATAAGTAGGATATATCTAGAACCTTGAATTCAACGTCAAACCAAGTCAGGCCCATCTGCAGATCCAGGTTGATATCTCCAATAATGGCTCTCTAAGACCTATCAAATGCCTTCACGGTCATATTTACCATCCTTATCTCATGTAGGCCTATACCTAGTCATTTCAAAGTAGTTAGCAGGCATATGTTTAGACTTGAACCCCCGTCTATCAGAACCCTAGCAATGAACTTGTCTTCAGATTTCACAATGATGTGCAATGCTTTGTTGTGACTCAATCCTTCCGGCGGTCACTCATATTCATGGAATATAATCTTTTTTCTTTCCAATATCTACCACACCATGTTCACCATCTCTCCATTAGTGATACCGGTAGGTACATAAGCTTCACTTAACACCTTCATCAAGGCATTCTTGTGTGCATCTGAATTTTGCAACAGTGATAAGATGGACATTTGAGAGGGAATCTTGTTTAAGTGATCAACAATAGAGTATTCCTTCGTCTGTACCTTCCTCCAAAGATCATCAATGCATGTTTCCACAACAAGTGGTTTCGGTGCGGTCTCTTTACTTGTTCTTCCAAGATTTTAAGGTGTGTAAACCTTGTTGGTTCTGGTCATTCCTTGTGCATCACCTGTCTCTTCCATCTTGGCTTTTCCTTTCCTCCTTGACTTATCCACATAATCTCATAGCACAACATCAGACTTATAAAATAGTATTAGACCTACCATCACAATGAAGGGAATAGCTACCTCAACCTCAAATGGCACCTGGGTTTGCACCACAATCGGCGAGAGGGTCGTCCCCACCCCTTCGCATGGGTACCTTCCCTTTTAATTGAGTCAAGGACTTGGAATTTACTCCCCTCAATTCGGAATCCGAAAGAAGGGTATGGATTTTCTCTAAGCAATGTTGGGATGTTCGGGATAAAGCCAATCAAAAAAAAAGAAAGAAAAATTCGATTTGGATAATAGCTTTTCTTATGGCACAAGATTGTTAAACTTATTTCGAGCAGGGTCCTCTGTTGGCATATTCATTCTTTTTCTTTATTTTTTTATGTATGGAGTTTCCAAGTTGATGTTTTTTTAGCATGTGTGCCTCCGTCCCAAAAAAAGATGTATACTCTGGCACGTGGGATGCGATTCTTAATAGTTCACTATTGGTGGAAGCCAATGTCCTGGGGTCTCAGGGACTCATTCTGCCTGAAAAAAGGGGTGGATCTTTACCAACTTCTAAATATTAAATAGGAGATGTTTTGGGAGCATCCCCCTCTCGGATAAGCCTGACGGATCCTTTCTGATCCCAATCCTCATCAGAATCTATCACATTCATTCCCTTGCCCCTATGGTCGGGTAGAGGGTTATTTCGGACATTTGGCATGGACTCTTTTGCTTGTATAACTTTGATGTCAATTAGCGTCTGGATCTTGTCTTTCAACATGTGGCATTTCTTGATATTGTGACTCTTTATTCCTGAATGGTAGGCACAAGTCTTGTTGGGGTTAACCTATTGGGAAGGATTTTAAACAACAATGGCAGGAATTGGAGTGACATAACCAGCGACCTTCAATCTCTCATATAGTTGGGCTATGGGTATAGCGATAGGGGTATATTGTCTTGGGATTTTGCGATCAAAGTCTGGTCGTATCTTTGGGTAGTTTTGGCGGGTGGGGGAGGTGAATAGTAATATGCAGGTTGGGTATTATAGGTATGGTAGGTAGCAACAGTGTATTGGTATATGTAAGGTGAGGGTTGATATATTGGTTGTGGTGTTTGATAGGTAAGGGGAGACTTAGCGTCATCACGACACCCACTTCCTTCTTCTTCAAAATACCTCCTAACTGTAAGGGTTTGTCGGTGGCTTGCAGTGCCTCAAAATTGGTCACCATACCGCTCTTGATTCATTCTTCTATCCTTTCTCCCAACTTGATGATGTCGGAGAACATTAATCTTTCATAATACTGTAGATCTTGAGCTATGACAAAGATCTTGTTCATTTGCTCTTATTCTAGTGGTGGCCTCACCTTGGTGGCCTCTAATCTCTAGCGAGTAGCATATTTACGGAAGGTTTCTGTTGGCTTCTTCTTAAGGTTCTGGATATAGAAAATGTTTGACATGTTCTCTATGTTGATCCTAAATCTATCCATGAAATCATATGTCATGCTTACCCAGTTCGCCCACTTCTTCAGATTCTGGCTAATATACCAGGATAATACGTCGCCTGTATGACTTCGCATGGACAACTTCATGTGGATTTTCTCATTCTTTCCCACTCCTACTAGATTGTCATAATAGGTTCTTAAATGCACCTTAGGATCATCGATGCCATCGAAAATTTCAAACATAGGAGGTTAGTAACCCTCTGCGAGTCCCACATCTAGCTGGATACACAAGTCTTCATAATTCAAACCTTCAATACATTTCCCACCTTTAACACTCTGGACTCTTCATGTTAGTTTCTTTAGCTCCTCATCCAAATTTCATATGAACAGGTCTTTCTCATTTGGTTCGGGTATGTTTAGGGATTGCTGCAGGGTATGTGGTAAGGTTTTCACATATATCGGGTAGCCTTGGTGTATTCCTAGGACTTGAGTATATGGGTGATCATTGATTGAGGTTTGAGGGGGATCGGGGGTGAGTTGTGGTGCGTTTTGAGGGGTATGTTAAGTAGTGGTTTGCTGATACAGGGTCAGGTGATCATAGTGTTGTTGAGAACTTTGTACTGGTGGGGGGTTATGGTTTTTAGGGGGTTCGGGATTAAGGTATTGGTGCATTACGGGAGAATTTTGTAGAGCTATAGGTGGCAGATTTTGGGCTTGTGTATTTTAGGGTGGTGTTTGATTTTTGGTGATGGTGTTCTGATGGTTGACGTTAGGGACATTTAGAGTAAGGGAGAGGTTTGCGAGATTTTGGACCTGAACAAGCTCACCTTATAGCTCCAAGATTTTATGTTCCAACTGTAGGACCAACTCATTATATCCTAGCGTACTCCTTCTGTTTGAGGTTTTAATATTCTCTGCCATGGTAGCGTTGTTCTTTCAATTACAACTCAAATTATACATTTTCCCTTTGCCTTTGCCTTTACTTTTGCTTTTGGGGTCGCTAGGTGGAGTACCTCTAGATCTGGTGTGGTATGCTGACAAGCCAGAATGCACGAATCAACCTTTGAGAATGAAAATAATAAAAGAAAGAAAACCAAAAGGTAACCAAGTTAGGAAGACGGAATTAGGGATAGCAATGGGGCGGGGCGGGGTGGGTTTGACAAAACCCACAAAAATTTTCAATCCGCCCAGCCCCGCATAGTTATTTTTTCAGTTTTCAACCGCCCCGCCCCACTTCTCACTTCTCCATTTTATATTTAAGACAGTATCATTTCCATAGGAAATTATCCAAACGACTATGATTAAATTTTCGGTACAATATTTAGCGGCTAGAAACTAAATTTCATATTTGTTTTTGACACTTAAGAAAATTAATAAGTGAGAGTAATTTTAAATTATACTAGTGAAAAATTAAGAGGCAAATTTAGAATTTATTTTTGGAGAATTCAGATACGTAAAATTTATCAGTTTACGTTGAAACTCTATTAATGACAACTTAAAATACAAAATAAATTGCTAATGTTGTTATATAAATGGACTAAATTTTATTTACAAAATAATCGAATAATATAGAAGCAGGTTTGGACTTTTTTCCCTTACCAATATAATGTTTTCAGACATACAAAAAAATAAATATATAGTCTGTGCAACAAGTTATAATTTCCCTTATATTAAGATTTTTTCTCGATTACCATTAAATGATTTTTATTGTATAATCATTACCAAATTGTAAGCTAGAATCATTTAATGAAGGTAATCTAGAACGTTTCTTTTTGTATTATATTTTCCTCTTCTTTCTTTCTAGTCAATGTTGGATTTTTGAGCACGTCATTGAACTTCATTGCTAGTCTAGGGTAGCAACATTAAATTCAAAGTAAATTAATGGGTTACTATCATCTCTTATTACTAATACGATATCTTGACTTATGTAATATTATTTTGGTGAGACTTATGCAAATTGATTAATTATAAATCAAAATAATATTTGAGCTAGTGAAGAAGAATGTGAAATTTTAGTTGAAATGATTGCTTTGTTTCAAAAAAAGTTAAAATTCAAAGTTGCTCCGCATTGAACACGCATTAAACCCGTAACCCACTCCACCCCGCTTTAAAAAATTTAAAACTATTTTAACCCGCCCCGCACCCGCATAAGAGTAAACCCGCCCCGCCCCATTGCTATCCCTAGACGGAATAAAAGAGTGTTTGCAATATTTAAGCAAGTATCACGTAAGGTCATGCAATAATTCGCATCCTAATTTGGGGATCTCATTATGCCTGAGGTAGATCTAAGCAATATATAGACTTGGAAAAAATTCATGCCAACGTTGCCTCATTCCATTAATAAGAAAGTAAATCAAATCAATCTTTACTAAATCCAAATAATAATATGAAGTCACCAATGGAATGAAGCCTAATTACATTGAAAGCTAACGAAATCTAATATAGAAAGCACTAAAGAACATTATCTCCTAGTCTATTAGGTTCTAGAAGGACCTTCTCCATGCTTGGCTCTTTTAATTCCATCAATCTCAATTCCCAGGTCGTGCATGTTGAGTAACAAGTAAGCCATTGCCAGCTTCCCTCCTTCATTGTATCCCATACCTTGACAATCCCAAAGCCTTTTTCTCATCTTCCCCTCTAGTTCCATCAATCCTTGCTCTAGGTAGTCCAACCTATCTGTCGACTTATTTCCAATTTCCTTCCATTCTTTGATCGCTTCCATGTCTAACTTTTTTGATAACTCGGTCGGTCATCTTAAGAATTAACGCCCTGATCCCCTATTAACTGCTTTCTCCAAGTTTATTTCTGCTATTTTGATTTTCCTGGATGTTCAATTTTGAGTTTTAGAGAGTTTTGGGACACTTAATCCCTAAATGAGAGCTCAAGTGTTGGAAAGTTGACCGTAGTTGGAACAGTGTGAAGACGGCCATGGAATTGAAATACGATGGTTTTGTTAGCTCCTTTGGGTGATTTCGGGCTTAGGGGCGTGTCGGATTGTGTTTTGGAGGTCCGTAACTATTTTAGGCTTGAAATGCCGAAAGTTGAAATTTTGAAGTTTCTGGTTCGATAGTGAGATTTTGATCCGTGAGTCGGAATGGAATTCCGGAAGTTGGAGTAGCTTTGTAGTGTTGAAAGTGACGTGTGTGCAAAATTTTAGGTCATTCGAATGAGGTTTGATAGACGTTTTGATCAAAAGCGTATTTTTAGAGTTTTTGGGGTTCTTAGGCTTGAATCCGATGAAAAATAGGTGTTTTGATGTTGTTTTTAGCGTTCCGAAGGTTGGAACAAGTTTGAATGAAGTTATGGGATATTTGATAGGTTTTGTTGAGGTCCCGGGAGCCTCGGAATGATTTCGGATGGTTGGCAGAAGGATTTTTGGAGTTTGGGAATTTCAACTTCAACTGGTTTCTGTCATAACCGCACCTGCGGTTTGGGTTTCGCATGGGCGGAGCCGCAAAAGCGGAAAAGGAGGAAAGGTAGCAGGGACCGCAGAAGCGGGGTCTTCACTGCAGAAGCGGCCCCGCATCTGCGAAAGAATAGCCGCAGATTCAAAAATCGAGCCTTAAGTGAAAAGTCGCAGATGCGACCATGGTTCCGCAAAAGCGGGACCGCAGATGCGGTAACAACTGGGCAAAAATATAAAATTTCGAGGGTTTAGTTTCAAAAGTTGGAAATTCGATTTGGAGTTAGGGAGAGGGCGATTTTGAGAGGAAATTAAAGAGGAGATCACTAGGTAATAATTCTTTAACCCTTTCTAGTTATATTCCATCAATCTATAGTTAGTTTCATCATTTAAATTCGGATTGGAGATGAAAATTGGGGAAAAGTTCTTAGGCCTAAAATTTGACGTTTGAGTGAGAATTTGACCTTAGATTTGGATAATTTTGGTATGCATGAACTCGTGAGAGTTTGAGGATTCTAAAAATATAAATTTTACCTGTTTCCGAGACGTGGGACCAAGGGGTGTTTTGGTCATTTTACCTAATTTCGCGTATTAGCTGAGAATTTCATTGTAGAATCAGTTACTTTGAGTGTTATTTACGTTTTGAAATTGAATTGAATAAATTTGGGCCATTTGGAGTCGAGTGCTCGTGGAAAGAGCATGGTTTCAGATTGATTATTGAGCCGGTTCGAGGTAAGTGGCTTGTCTATCCTTGTGCGGGGGACCTTCACCTTAGGATTTGGTATTGTTAATAACTGAAATGCCTTGTACGTGAGGTCACGAGTGTGTACTTGTGCAAATTGTTGGAAATCCGGTTCTTTTTCATTAAGTAATTACTAGTATGTTTTCTTCCTGTTCCTATTACTTGCACTATTAAGCCTGTTGTTAGCTTAGGAAAGCATGTCTAAGTGATTTAATCACCTTATTTGCTCAACATGTTTTACGTGAATTCTGTGCAGCATGATAGGCTAAACATACTTGTTTTCCTTAATATGGAATTTGACATTTCTGAGTATTTTCTTGTTGCTACTGTGTATTTACATTGGGACTACGGATGTGGCGGTAGCTCCACTTGTCTATTTACATTAGGACTACGGATGTGGAATTCTGGTAGATCCCCCTATACAGTTATATGGAACTACGGGAATGCACCCGGTAGATTCCCTTAGTACTAGGTATTTACATTTGGGACTATGGAACAGGATTCCGGTAGATCCCCCCCCCCCCCGCACTATGAGTTGGACTACGGGACGGGATCCCGGGAGATCCTTTGGATATGTTTATTGGGACTACAGGACGGTATCCTGAGAGATCCCTGATTGTTACTTGGTGTTGGACCTTATTTCTTTTTTGTATTTACTTTGTCTCTGTAATAGTTGTTGTTGCCCTTTATATCTTGTGTTACTTTTCTTGCTGCACTTATGTGTACTGTTCTGTTCTATACTATTTAACTTTATATTTTATTTAACCTCAATCGAGCCCTGACCTTCCTCGTCACTATCCGACCGAGGGTAGGCTTAGCACTTACTAAGTACCGTTGTGGTGTACTCATGCCCTTTCTGCGCATGTTTTTTTATGTGCAGATCTAGGTATAGTGACTCAGTCCTATCACCTTTGAGGCGAGGCGACTGCTCTAGAGACTTCGAGGTATATCTGCCGCGTCCGCAGACCGAGGAGTCCCTCTCTATTCTTGCTTTTAAGTATTGGCCCTTCTGTATTTCAGTTCTTTGTTAGACATTCTGGAGTTAGAGCTATGTAGTATCCTTAGCTTGTGATTTGTGGGTTTCCGTGTCTTGGAAATATGTATTGGTTTATGAGAGTTAAATATTGTGTATGCTGAGCGGCCCTTTTAAATGCTGTTTTTCACTTTATTTCTGCTTTAAATTGTTTTATTTCCGCAAATTAGGTTTTCTTTGGAAATTTAGGCGTACCTAGTCATAGAGACTAGGTGCCGTCATGATGGTTCACGGAGGGTGAACCAGGGTCATGAAAAGTTGGTATCAGAGCTCTAGATTCATAGGAGTCATGTATCATAAGCCGGTTTATTGGAGTTCGTTGATCGGTACGGAGACATCCGTACTTATCTACGATAGGCTATGTAACTGTTAGGAAAATTTCCTTTTTATTTGATTTCCTTGTTGTGCAATATTTTGACATCACAATTCTAAACTTTTGTCTTCTATTCTCTCGCAGATGGTGAGGATACGAGCTACCCAAGATGATCAGGCACCCGCGCCCCCTACTGCAGCCGCCAGGTACCACCAACAGTTCCAGCCGGAGTCTAGACACCTAATATGCCTACTACTACTATTACTCCAGCTCTTCAGGTGACTCTAGCACAATTCATGAGCATGTACACCACTTTGGCTCAGGCAGGGTTGCTTCCCCTTGTTGTAGCTACGTCCCAGGCTGGGGGAGGAGCACAGACTCCCACCGTCCGCACTCCCGAGCAGCGAGTGCGCGTTGATCAGGTCCTAGAGATTATTCATGTGCAACCTGTAGCCCCAGCCAGTCCGAGGATAGGGCAGTGGCTTCGGAGGATGAGCAGCGGAGACTTGAGAGGTTCAAGAAGTATGATCCTCCCGTATTTAGTGGGTTAGCATCAGATGATGCCTTGGGATTTCTAGAGGAGTGCTACCGTATTCTCCGTACCATGGGTATGTCAGGATTGAGCGGGGGTTTCCTTCACTACTTTCCAGCTTCAAGGAGCCGCCTATGAGTGGTAGTGTACCTATGAGTTAGATAGTCCGGACAAGACTGCTTTGCTGACTTTGACCTAGTTTTTAGATCTATTCCTGAGAGAATTTGTTCCTCAGAGCCTCAGGGATGCATGGTACTTTGAGTTTGAGCATTTGCGCTAGGGTGCTATGATTGTCTTACAGTATGTTGTCTGTTACACTAGCTTGGATAGACATACACCAGCCTTGGTTTCTACTATTTGCGAGAGGGTTCGCTGGTTTATTGAGGGGCTTATTCCCAGCATCAGGTCTAGCATGGCTCGTGATTTGGATATGGATATTCCTTATCAGTAGAAGGTGAGCATTGCTAGGAGGATTGAGGGTATGCATGCTAGGGAGATAGAGGAGAGGGAGGCCAAGAGGTCTCGAGAGTCGGGCCATTATTCTGGTGCTCGTGCCCTAGCTGCAGGTCGTCATGGTAGGGGTTATATGAGTCTCCCTATTCATTCAGCTCTTCCAGCAGCCAATAGTGCTCCAGCTCCTCCTAGGCCTCAGGAGCCTTATTATGTACCTCCGATTTCTAGCACGCCTCATGTGCGGGGTGCTTTCAGAGGTCAGTCCAGCACACCTAGACCGAGCTAGTCACAGCTACCATGTCCTCCCAGAGCTTATTTTGAGTGTGGTGACACATGCCATATGGTGAGGGATTGCCCCAAACTTGGGAGGGGTGCACCTCCACAGACTTCTCAGCCACAGCGTGCCCCGCAGAGTTCTCAGGCTATGGTTACAGCTCCAGTTGCTACCCCACCTACTCTGCCAGCTAGAGGAGGAGGTTGGGGAGGTAGAGGTCGCCCTAGAGGGGGAGGCCAGGCCAGATACTATGCCCTTCCTACCCGTGCCGAGGTTGTTGCCTCCGATTCTGTCATCATAGGTATTATATTAGTTTGTCACAGAGATGCATCAGTTCTATTCGATCCAATCTCCACTTACTCTTATGTGTCTTCTTATTTTTCTCTGCATTTTGGTGTACCTCAGGATTCTTTGAGTTCCCCTATTTATGTTTCTACTTTGTGGGAGATTCTCTTATTGTGGACCGCATTTATCGGTCGTGTTTGGTTGCTCTTAGTGGTTTTGAGACAAGAGCCGATTTATTGTTACTCAGCATGGTTGATTTTGATATTATCTTGGGCATGGACTGGTTGTCGCCCCATTATGCTATTCTTGATTGTCACGCCAAAACCGTGATGCTGGTTATGCCTAGTATACCGCGTGTTGAGTGGAGAGGTGCTTTAGGTCACACTCCCAGTAGAGTTATTTCTTTTCTTAAAGCTCAGCGTATGGTTGAGAAGGGGTGTGACGCATATTTAGCTTATGTGAGTGATGTCAGTATTGATACCGCTTCAGTTGATTCAGTCCTAGTAGTACGGGATTTTCCCGATATATTTCTAGGTGATATTCTAGGCATGACGCCTGATAGAGATATCGATTTTGGCATTGATCTATTATCGGGCACTCAGCCCATTTCTATTCCTCCGTATTGTATGGCTCCTCCTGAGTTGAAGGAGTTGAAGGATCAGTTACAGAAATTGCTTGATAAGGGTTTTATTTGCCCCAGTGTATCACCTTGGGGTGCTCCTGTGTTGTTTGTGAAGAAAAAGGATGGTTCTATGCGTATGTGTATTGATTATCACCAGTTGAACAAAGTTACAGTGAAGAACCTTTCTCCTTTGCCTTGTATTGATGATCTATTTGACCAGCTTCAGGGCACACGCGTGTTTTTTAAGATTGATTTGCGCTCAGGTTACCAAAAGTTGAAGATTCGGGAGTCAGATATCCCGAAGACTGCTTTCAGGACTCGGTATGGTCATTACGAGTTCCTTGTCATGTCATTTGGGCTAACCAATGCCCCAGCACCCTTTACGCATTTGATGCATAGTGTGTTCTAGCCGTATCTCAACTCGTTCATCATTGTCTTTATTGATGATATTCTGGTGTATTCCCAGAGTCAGGAAGATCATGACCAGTACATGAGGACTGTGCTTTAGACTCTGAGAGAGAAGAAGTTATATGCTAAGTTCTCGAAATGTGAGTTTTGGATGGATTTAGTGGAATTCTTAGGCCACGTGGTATCGAGTGAGGGGTATTCAGGTGGATCTGAAGAAGATGGAGGCCGTGCAGAGTTGGACCAGACCATGCTCAGCTACCGAGATCCGCAGTTTCCTTGGCTTGGCGGGTTACTGCCTCCATTTCATGGAGGGGTTTTCGTCGATTACAGCCACTATGACCAGGTTGACCCAGAAGAGTGCTCTGTACCAATGGACAGAGGAGTGTGAGGCAAGCTTTTAGAAGTTCAAGACAGCTTTGATTACAGCCCCAATTTTGATACTGCCTACAGGTTTTGTGTCTTATACGGTTTATTGTGATGCCTCAAGGATTGGCCTCGGAGCGGTGTTGATGCAGGACGGTAGGGTGATTGCCTATGCGTCCAGACAGTTGAAGGTACATGAGAAGAACTATCTGGTCCACGACCTTGAGTTAGCTGCCATTTTTCATGCCCTAAAGATTTGGCGCCATTATTTATACGGGGTTCCCTGTGAGTTTTATACTGACCATCAGAGCTTGCAGCACTTGTTCAAGCAAAAGGATCTAAATTTGCGCTAGAGGAGGTGGTTAGAGTTGCTAAAGGACTATGATATCACTATTTTGTATCACCCGGGCAAGGCCAATGTGGTGGCCGATACTTTGAGTCGCCGAGCAGAGAAATTGGGGAGTCTGGCTTATTTACCAGCATCGAAGAGGACTATAGAGATGGTTGTTTAGGCCTTAGCCAGCCAGTTTGCGAGATTGGATCTTTCGGAGCCCAGTCGGGTTCTAGCTTGCGTGATTTCTCGATCTTCCTTATTTGATCGTATCAGGGAGAGGCAGTATGATGACCCTCATTTGCTTGTCCTCAAGGACAAGGTTCAGCACGGTAATCCCAGATATGTGACTATTGGTGATGATGGGGTGTTGAAGATGCAGGGTCGGATTTGTGTACCCAATGTTGATGGGCTTCGAGAGTTGAATCTAGAGGATGCCCATAGTTCGCAGTATTCCATCCATCCGGGTCCCGCGAAGATGTATCAAGATTTGAGACAACACTATTAGTGGAGGAAGATGAAGAAAGATATAGTTGGATGCATAGCTTAGTGTCTCAACTGTCAGCAGGTGAAGTATGAGCACTAGAGACCGGGTGGGTTACTTCAGCATATAGAGATTCTAGATGGAAGTGGGAGTGGATCACCATGGATTTTGTAGTGGGGCTCCCACGGACTTTGAGAAAGTTTGATACTATTTGGGTGATTGTGGATCGGCTGACCAAGTCCGCTCATTTCATTCCTATGTGTACTACATATTCTTCAGAGCGGTTGGCGGAGATTTATATCCGGGAGATTGTTCGTCTGCATGGTATTCAAGTGTCCATCATTTCAGATAGAGGTACTTAGTTCACATCACGGTTCTAGAGGGCAGTTCAGTATGAGTTGGGTACTCGGGTGGAGTTGAGTACAATATTTCACCCTCAGACGGACGGATAGTCCGAGCACACTATTCAGATTCTTGAGGATATGCCATGTGCGTGTGTGATTGAGTTTGGAGGGTCTTGGGATCAATTCTTGCCATTGGCAGAGTTTGCTTACAGCAACAGCTATCAGTCAGACATTCAGATGACACCGTTTGAGGCTTTATATGGTAGGCCGTGTAGATCTCCAGTGGGCTAGTTTGAGCTGGGTGAGGCTGGATTATTGGGCACAGACTTAGTTCAGGATGCTTTGGAGAAGGTTAAGGTGATTCAGGATAGACTCCGTACAGCCCAGTCCAGACAGAAGAGTTGTGTGGACCGAAAGGTTCGTGATGTTTCCTATATGGTTGGAGAGCACGTTGTGCTTCAAGTTTCGCATATGAAGGGCGTTATGAGATTTGGGAAGAAAGGGAAGTTGAGTCATAGGTTTATTAGCCCTTTTAAGATATTGAGGTTGGGGAGGTTGCTTATGAGCTTGCCTTACCTCTCATCTTGGCAAGAGTTCATCCGGTATTTCACGTTTCGATGCTCCGGAGGTATCACGGTGATCCATCGCACGTGTTGGATTTCAGTTTAGTCCAGTTGGACAAGGATCTATCCTATGTTGAGGAGGCAGTGGAAATATTGGATAGGCAGGTTAGAAAGCTGAGGTCAAAGAACATTGCATTAGTACAGGTTCAGTGGCGGGCTCAGTCGGTTGAGCAGGCGACCTGGGAGACCGAGCTGGATATGCGCAATCGTTACCCTTATATTTTCACTACTTCAGGTATGTCTTTATGCTCGTTTGAGGACGAACGAATGTTTAAGTGTATGAGGATGTGACGACTCGCCGGTCGTCTTAAGAATTAATGCCCAGATCCCCTATTAACTGCTTTCCCCGAGTTTATTGCTGCTATTTTGATTTGCCGAGACGTTCGGTTTTGTGTTTCGGAGAGTTTTGGGTCACTTAGTCCCTAAATGAGAGCTTAAGTGTTTGAAAGTTGACCATAGTCGGAATAGTGTGAAGACAGTCTCAAAATGGAAATTCGATGGTTCCGTTAGCACTGTTGGGTGATTTCAGGCTTAGGGTCGTGTTTAGATTGTGTTTTGGAGGTTCGTAGCTATTTTAGGCTTGAAATGCCAAAAGTTGAAATTTTGACGTTTCTGGTTTGATAGTGAGATTTTGATCCGAGGGTCGAAATGGAATTTCGAAAGTTGAAGTAGCTTCGTAGTGTTGAATGTGAGGTGTGTGCAAAATTTCAGGACATTCGGACCAAGTTTGATAGACTTTTTGATTGAAAGCGTATTTTTAGAATTTTTAGGGTTCTTAGGTTTGAATCCAATGAAAAATAGGTGTTTTGATGTTGTTTTGAGCATTCTGAAGGTTGGAACAAGTTTGAATGAAGTTATGGGATATGTTGGTAGGTTTGATTGAGGTCCCAAGGGCCTCGAGATGATTTTGGATGGTTGGCGGAAGGATTTTTGGAGTTTGGGAGTTGTAGCTTCAACTGGTTTCTGTCATAACCGCACCTGCGGTTTGGGTTTCGCAGGTGCGAAGTGGCAGAAACGGAAAAGGAGGAAAGGCAGCAGGGACCACAAAAGTGGGGTCTTCACCGCAGAAGCGACCCCGCATCTGCGAAAGGATAGCAGCAGATGCAGAAATCGAGCCTTAAGTGAGAAGTCGCAGATGCGACCATGGTTCCGCAAAAGCAGGACCACAGATGCGGTAACAGATGGGCAGAAATATGAAATTTCGAGGGTTTAGTTTCAAAAGTTGGAAATTCGATTTGGAGCTCGGGAGAGGGTGATTTTGAGAGAAAATTGAAGAGGAGATCATTGGGTAACAATTCTTTAACCCTTTCTAGTTATATTCCATCAATCTATAGTTAGTTTCATAATTTAATTTCGAATTGGAGATGAAAATTGGGGAAAAGTTGGAAGAAAGTTCTTAGACCTAAAATTTGACATTTGAGTATGAATTTGACCTTAGATTTGTATAATTTTTGTATGCATGAACTCGTGAGAGTGTGAGGATTCTAAAAATATAAATTTTACTTGATTCCGAGATGTGGGCTCGAGGGGCGTTTTGGTCATTTTACCTAATTTCCTGTATTAGCTTAGAATTTCTTTGTAGAATCAGTTACTTGAAGTGTTATTTATGTTATAAAATTGAATTGAATAGATTTGGGCCATTTGGAGTCGAGTACTCGTGGCAAGAGCGTGGTTTCGGATTGATTATTGAGCCGGTTCAAGGTAAGTGGCTTGTCTAACTGAAATACCTTGTACGTGAGGTGACGAGTGCGTACTTGTGCAAATTGTTGGAAATTCATTTTTTTTTTCATTAAGTAATTACTATTATGTTTTCTTTCCTGCTTTTATTACTTCCACTATTAAGCTTGTTGTTAGCTTAGGAAAGCATGTCTAAGTGATTTAATTACCTTATTTGCTCAACCTGTTTTACCTGAATTCTGTGCAGCATGCTAGGCTAGACTTACTTGTTTGCCTTAATATAGAATTTGACGTTTCTGAGTATTTTCTTGTTGCTACTGTGTATTTACATTGGGACTACGGATGTGGGATTCCGGTAGCTCCCCCTTGTCTGTTTACATTGGGACTATGGATGTGTGATTCCGGTAGATCCCCCTGTACAGCTATATGGAACTATGGGAATGAACCCGGTAGATTCCCTCAATATTGGGTATTTATATTTGGGACTACGGAACGGGATTTCGGTAGATCCTCCCGCGCACTATGAGTTGGACTACGGGACGGGATCCCAGGAGATCCTTTGGATATGTATATTGGGACTACAGGACGGTATCCTGGGAGATCCCCGATTGTTACTTAGTGTTGGACCTTATTTCCTTTTTGTGTTTACTTTGTGTTAGTAATAGTTGTTGTTGCCCTTTATATCTTGTGTTACTTTTCTTACTGCACTTATGTATAATGTTCTGTTCTATACTATTTAACTTTATATTTTATTTAACCTCAGTTGGGCCCTGACCTTTCTCGTCACTACCCGACTGAGGTTAGGCTTGGCACTTACTGAGTACCGTTGTAGTGTACTCATGCCCTTTCTGTGCATAATTTGGATGTGCAGATCTAGGTACCGCGACTCAGTCCTATCACCTTTGAGGCGAGGCGACTGCTCTAGCGACTTCGAGGTATATCTGTCGTGTCTGCAGATCGAGAAGTCCCTCTCTATTCTCGCTTTTATGTATTGGCCCTTCTGTATTTCGGTTCTTTGTTAGACATTCTGGAGTTAGAGCTATGTAGTATCCTTAGCTTGTGATTTGTGGGTTTCCGGGTCTTGGAAATATGTATTGGTTTATGAGAGTTAAATATTGTGTATGTCGAGCGACACTTTTAAACGTTGTTTATCACTTTATTTCCGCTTTAAATTATTTTATTTCCACGAATTTGGTTTTCTTCAGCAATTTAGGCTTACCTAGTCGTAGAGACTAGGTACCGTCATGATGGTTCACGAAAGACGAACTGGGGTCGTGACACTTATGCTACTTCATATGCTTAGCTTCAAATTAGAACACTCTTTTACATAGCCTCTTGTACTTTACCTGTGCCTTAGCCACCTCATCTATGATTTTATCTTTCAGATTGACCCCGGTTTGACATCCCTAGTTATGTCGTATTCCAACCATGATAGGTAATAGTACATACGACCAGCGTGATCCTATCTGGTTCAATAGTCTCCCCATCCATGATGATCTTTTAGTTCCATATGTGATGGGCCTCAAATTTGAATGGGATAACATCTCCTTTGACATCTATTTTATTCTGAACTATGTTGGAATCCCGAGGTATGACTTGGTTCCTCCCAGCTTGCCTCACTACCCTTATAGGAGCATAAGAGTAGATGCATCGCCACCCAATAAGTGCCAGGTGGGTGGTTCCTTTGGACCCGATGATGAACTCACTACTAGGGAACCACTCAAACATCCAGTGCACTTGCTCATCTATCATATTACTGAAGAAACGCACCCAGCCTACAACATTCATGGTCTTTGCAAACTTGTCTAGAGTGAATGTCATCTTCTTTGGATGATGACTGGCTATATAGTCATTCAGTGGCCCACACAGGCGCTCATGGAGATAATTCCCCCTCTGAAAGTGTTCTAGTAGCCCATCATGTAGGAGAAGATTGCAACCCTCGAAATGTCCAAACATATGCTTGCACCGATATAGAGAATGGCAGATCTCGGCGAAGATCATAGGGATGATGGTGTATTTATGTCCCTCGATATCCTCCATCATGGTCCTAGCGACCATGGCTAAGCAAGTGTGAATTCTCCCTCCTTCCATCGAAAAGATCACCAAACCCAAGAAACAGACTATGAAGACATAAACCTAGCAGTATACCCATCCCAAAGAGGTAATGGCTAGCTCCTCCTGATGCAAGCTGTATAATTTTCTATGCCCATATCACTCATAGAGAAACTCGAAGGGGATGTAGGATTTCTTCAATCAAACTAGTTCGTCGTTCTTCTTAAATCCTAGAATTTTCAGAAAATCGCGTGGGGTGCGATTTTTTGTCACCAGTAGGCCCAGACTATCCCATGGTAACTTGGCTAATCCCCCTATCTCTTCTAGGAGAGGAGTCATTTATATATTGCTGAATCGAAAAACAACTCTCTTTTCATCATAGAACATGGTGGCAACCTCAATTAATTCCCTGTTGGGTTGAAAATTCAGCAAAGATGGCAAGTTACCCAGTACTCCCCTCACATGATTTTTGTCACATGGTGTAAGGTCATTCCACCAGTCAATTAGCAAAGGTGGGATATTCTGGACCATACAAAACCTGGAGATTTCGTGCTTCATTTCCTGCAAAGAAATAAAAGTTAGCTTTTTCCCCCTCTATATTCGATTATTTATGCAATAATGGTCAGCATGTTGGCACGTTTTTTTCTCCAAGTAATGCACATAATATGATGGTTTATAGTGGGATTATGGAAATCCCTTTGGACTTTGGACGAGGTTTATCTAAGCGGGTTGATGCATATATCATGTCTCAATCCATACTAGGCTTAGCATGATACATGTACATTTCAAATCAGAGTGTGGTTTCTAGAAGAGTCTAGATTGGTACTCTCAAGTGGACGACTTGAGAAGGAAAGGCACGGAACCGTCGACTGTATCACTGATCAACTAGTCTACCGCTAATAAGCCTTTTCGGTTTAAAAGGGTATTTTTAGAAAAGCGAGGACACTCATCAAGCGCCCCTATGTTGATAATTTGCACGAATTGAGTATAATGTTGAGAGAATACTTCATGCAAAAAATAGTAACACGTTGCCAGATATTTGCATGAAGAAATTATGTAAAAACAATAAATAATTTTATAAAGATGAATAGGAGAAGGAAATGAAAAAAAGGAAAGATAAAGGAGAGAAGTTAGCATAACTCATGAAAAAGTGCGAGAACGTAATTAAGAATAGGGGCGAGATAGGGATAAGAGACACATGACATAGTAATTTTAAGCAAATAAGGACAATAGAGAGAGGATGTACATGATATAGCAATTTTAAGAAAAATAAAGGAAATGGGGGGGTATACATGTCATCAAATAATTCGTTATTCCACATAAGAGAAACTTCGTTATGGTAAGAGCCTAAGTATTCCTCATGAGTAATAGACATATGAGGGGTCCTATGTTTTTTAGCGTATAAGCGTGGCTTCTACGTGGCTGAATTGTGTAATAAAATCTCATAGGTTGTATTGCTAGTCAGATTATCAAAATTACATATTATAATCATTATTGAAAGCTTATAAACATGATCTCAAGGTGATCCACGGTTGGGCATTGAAGCCATTGGAAAACTCAGGATTATATATTTTTTATCCTATTGGCATGCTTGCTCAGCGAATAGTGATATCCTATAGGCATATTTTCTAAACAGTTAGTATTTGAACATGAATTCATCATGCTTATTCCTATAGGCATGTTTTCTAGGCGGGCAGCGTGATAAGAACAACAACAACAACATTCTAGTTAATCAACTAAGGCCCTATAGACATGGTATCTAGATGAGCAAATCTTTAATTACTTAATGAGATCCTATAGGCATATCATTTAACAATTGCACAGCAATAGCACAAGTTGAGCAAACAGTCAATGATGTTTGAGTCCTATAAGCATGTTATCTATTAGTGTATAGAAGTGAAGCATGTGAAGAAGTGAAACACTTAGATTCTTATAGGCATGTTTCTGATAGTGTGCGGGCATAAGACAGGTTGAGCAGGTGAAGTGTTTGAGTTCCTATAGGCAAACTTTCTAGTAGCGTATGGAAATAAAGCATGTCAAACAAGATAGAAAATACAGCATGTCAGACAAGATATAAAATAAAGCAATTAAACCTTATAGACATGTTTTCTATCCATTCATGCGAGAATTAAAGTACCCCAGACCCTTTTTCCACCAATTTTCCCATCATTCAGTTTTTCAAGTTATGACAAACCATATTGAATAATTATAGGCCTAATTACAAATATATATAATAACCCAGTAACATATCTGGGCCTTCAAATAGGCTTAGAACTTCATGCGAACAGAAGGCCCAAACATCAGGTGTGGACAGTGTACTTCAAACCACCAATACCAAAAGCAGGCCCAATAGACCAGGCCTAAACGATTTAACTAACTAATCTTATGAATGCCAAACTCAACCATGCAAGTGACAAACTACTAAGGGAATTAATTAATTGCTTTTCATACTTAATTCTAAAAGTTATATATAATAGTAGTTCCAACCAAAGCACATAGATAAGTCACATGAAATATTGACAAGTTCACAAGACATGTTCATGCTTATATTTTCAGAAACCAAGTTATAATGACAAGATTGACCATCCTATGCTAGTGAATTATTCTAAAAGTAAAATGATCTAGAGTTAGCATAAAATATGTTTAGACAAAAGATTTAAACATGAGAATCTGGTAAAGTCTTAGACAAGAACAAGTGACATACAGTCTTCGCATAGAATGTTTCACATGAAAGCCTAAGTAAAGTGGCATAGTAGAACAGGTTCATGAGCAAATACATAGTTGAACATGAGACATGCTGAGTATCAATCATTACTAGAAGAACTTATGGTAAACAAGTAACATGTCGATTTTCATATCAACGGGACAAGCAAGTATCAAACTTTGTACTAGTTGGCCACATGTAGGAGAAACGGCTAGGTATGATATTTATCCTATGGTCTTAAGTAATACTAAAGAACACAGGATTACACAAGTCAAAAGCATACACTAGAACTCCCAATATCGTGGAAACGAGTTCTAGCTAATAGTACAACCCGAAAACGTAGCAGGTTGGGCTTGAATGACTCAACAAGGACTAGAACACATGAGTTGGCCATTATAATAAAAAATAAAGTTGAGAGACAAACCCAGAGCAAGCATTAGGTATTAGCATAGACATAGTAGGCTAAACATTTATAAAAGAACTAAAAGTCGTTTATGCTAAACACATGTGATAAGCATATATCATAATTAGAACCTAGGCAAATTTATATGTTAAGAGTATAGAATCATAAGAATACTTTAGAGCAAATGAGGTTACAAACAAGACAGAATAGTAGGACATCTATACATAGAAGTTTCAGAGGCACAAAGGATAGATACGAGCGAAAGAGAATTAAATTTCTAAGGCCAAGAGACTTACTAATTGTAAATTAACAAACAAGCAAATAAGAAGATCAATCTCAGCAGTACTCCTATCGTCAATAGAAAAAAGAGTAGTAGAACCCCAAAATTCCAGCGTGTTATAGTTCCTAAAGGTTTCAATTGAACCTCGGCAGTGCTCGCACTAAGAAAAGAGCAACAATAGAATTCTGGTGGCCTTGGCTTTCAGCCGGCCAAGGTTTCAAGTTTAGAATAGTAGAATGAGTGAGCGTGAGAGAGTAATACCAATAGTTAAGGTCCATTAGGAGAAACGGGAAAGAGGGATTATATAGTGACAGATTAGGACAAACAAATATGGAAATATAATCAATCAAATACAAATAAAGAAAGAAAAACATGCAAAATCGACTTAAAATCAATTTAGGAGAAGAATCAGGCAAATCCTAATTCAAGACGAAGAACAAAAATAGTCAAATATCTTATTAAATCAGACCCATATAGCCTGGTAGTGAATACATCAAGTCAAGAACATGAAGATAATATAGAATAGGAGTCGAATTGAGCACCCATTGATTTAACTTTCATAAATAACTAAGTACCAAATATATGACATCGAGGAGATGGTAAGAATCTCCATGTGTGCAAAAAAGGAAAGGAAACATGAAAGATTTTACATGTAATATTGTATTAGGGTTGGGATTTGATGGAGGTGGCTAGGGTTTCTCTCTGAGAGAAGGAGAGAGGGTGAGAGGTTTTAGGGGTGGCGGTCTTATAGAGAATGGGGTAGGGTTCAGGGGTTTGGGAAAATTAAAGGGGTAGGTTAGGCGAGGGTCATTGATCTTGAGAGATCAACAACCTAGATTAAAAGCTGAGCAGGGCGGGCCATTTGGTGGGTCGAGGCCGGGTTGAACTGAAGGGGTCGTTTGGTTTGGGCTAAAGGATTGAGCCATGGATTTTGGGCATTGGGCCATTAAATTGGTCCGAAAATTGGCATATTTGGACAGCTTTTAAAATACCCGAAATTAATTAAAATAAAATTATTAAAACATCTCATAAATAGTAATACATATTATTTATGCAGTAAAATGCTTGAATATAATAACTCATCATTATAAAAATATAAAATGATATTTCAGCATAAATAATATAATAAACGCAATTATTTAAGGAATAGAGGCTATTATAATAACTAAAATTTTATAGGCTACTATTATAATAATTAATAAATATTAGAACAAATTAAATATAGTAAAATTAATTTTAGGGCTTTAAAAATTATAGAAAATACATAAAATACATATATGACGCTTGTAAATTGGGAAATAATGCAAAATGGTATTTTGGAAGTATATAGAGTACTTTATAAAATATGAGGGCAAAATTGGTTAGCAACAAAGGTCACTCATCAAGTTAGTGCAATTGTTAATATTATGGCTCCTAAGTTGGAGGATATCGGTACTTTCATGATTCCTTATACAATTGGGAGTGCTGATTTTGCTAAATCTCTTTGTGATATTGGGAAAGTATCAATTTGATGCTCTATTCGATTTTCAAAACTTTGGGAATTAGAAAACCAAGACCCACATCTATGAGGTTGTAAATGGCCGACCGAACTATGAAGAGGCCGTTGGGAGTGATTGGGGATGTTTCGGTCCAGGTTGATAAGTTCATTCTTCCAGCGTACTTTAATATTCTATATTGTGAAGCTAATTATGTACTATTATTCTTGGGAGAATTTACTTGCTACGGGTAAGGCTCTTTGTGATGTTCAAGTTGGAGAACCCACTTTCCGAGTTGGTGATGAAAAAGTGGTATTCCATATGTGTAAGTATATGCGGCAACCAAATAGCAATGAGAAATGTTCTTTTGTGGATTTGGTGACCAATGTTATTGTTGATAATACAAGTTCTACAATCAATGTTGGTGATATGTTGGAAGCCATTTTGGTCTAATTTGATGATGACAAGATGGATGTTTCATGGAGTGTGTGAACTCTTTGCAAGGAATGGGGTCGTACAACTATGCACCCCGAAAATTGTCTTTGGATCTTGAGAATAGGAAGACTCCTCCTACCAAGCCTTCTATTGAGGATCCACCTACTTTGGAGTTAAAGCTATTGCCTCCACATTTTTGGTATGAATTTATTGTCCATATTCCTACTTTACCGGTTATTCTTTCCTCTTGTTTGACAAACGTGCAGGTTGATTCCACATTGGCGGTGTTACAAAAGAGGAAGAAGGCTATTGGGTGGACTTTGGCGGATATTTGGGGCATAAGCTTTGCATTTTGCGTGCAAAAGATCAAGTTGGGGGATGGTGCTAAACCGTCCATTGAACATCAAATAAGACTCAATGAGGCTATACGAGAAGTGGTCAAGAAGGAGATTATCATGTTATTGGATGTCGGGGCCGTCTATCCCATCTCCAACAGTTCATGGACCTCTCAGGTTTAATGTGTCCCAAAGAAAGGGGCATGATGGTTGTTACCAATGATAAAAATGACTTGATTCTCACAACAATGGTGACCGGTTGGAGAGTTTATGGATTATCGCAAGTTCAACAAAGTCTCAAGGAAGAATCACTATCCACTTCCTTTCATGGACAAAATGCTCGATAGATTGGACAGCTGTGCTTTCTATTATTTTTCTGATGGGTACTCGGGCTACAACTATATTCTTATTGCTCCGGAAGATCAAGAGAAAATAACCTTTACATGTCCTTATGGTACTTTTGCTTTCAAGAGGATGCCTTTTGGTTTATGCAATGCACCGATGACTTTTCAACATTATATGATGGCTATTTTCACGAACATGGTGGAGGACTACCTTGAAGTCTTCATGGATGACTTCTCGGTGTTTGGGATTTCTTTTGATGATTGTCTTGCAAATTTAGACAAAGTGTTGGCTAGATGTGAAGAAATCAATTTGGTGCTTAATTGGGAGAAATATCATTCATGGTTGAGGAAGGCATCGTCCTTCACCATAAAATCTCAAAGAACGGAATTGAAATTGACAAGGCAAAGATTGAGGTAATTTCCAATCTTCCACCCCCCAACTTTGGTGAAGGGTGTGCGGAGTTTCTTGGGCCATGCGGGTTTTTACCGGCACTTTATCAAAGATTTCTCTAAAGTGGCGAACCAATTGTGTAAGCTCCTTGAGAAGGATCCTAAGTTTCATTTCAATGATGATTGTATGCAAGCTTTTGAAAAATTGAAGCTCGAGTTCACAACTACTCCCATCATTACCGCTCTAAATTGCAGCTTGCCATTTGAACTCATGTGTGATGCAAGTGACCTAGTGGGTTGGGGCTATTTTAGGGCAACATATCAAAAAGGGGTTTCATCCGGTTTATTATGCTAGTAAGATCATGAATAGTGTCCATGTCTGTTACACCGTTACGGAGAAAGAACTCCTTGCTATTGTGTTTGCAATTGAGAAGTTTCACCCATACTTGATGGGTGACAATGTTATTGTCCACACAGGGCATTCGACGCTCTATCTCATGAGAAAAAAGGAATCTAAATCTCAGTTGATGAGATGTGTGCTCTTGTTGCAAGAATTTGATTTTTGGTGATGGTGTTCTGATGGTTGACGTTAGGGACATTTAGAGTAAGGGAGAGGTTTGCGAGATTTTGGACCTGAACAAGCTCACCTTATAGCTCCAAGATTTTATGTTCCAACTGTAGGACCAACTCATTATATCCTAGCGTACTCCTTCTGTTTGAGGTTTTAATATTCTCTGCCATGGTAGCGTTGTTCTTTCAATTACAACTCAAATTATACATTTTCCCTTTGCCTTTGCCTTTACTTTTGCTTTTGGGGTCGCTAGGTGGAGTACCTCTAGATCTGGTAAGGTATGCTGACAAGCCAGAATGCACGAATCAACCTTTGAGAATGAAAATAATAAAAGAAAGAAAACCAAAAGGTAACCAAGTTAGGAAGACGGAATTAGGGATAGCAATGGGGCGGGGCGGGGTGGGTTTGACAAAACCCACAAAAATTTTCAACCCGCCCAGTCCCGCATAGTTATTTTTTCAGTTTTCAACCGCCCCGCCCCACTTCTCACTTCTCCATTTTATATTTAAGACAGTATCATTTCCATAGGAAATTATCCAAACGACTATGATTAAATTTTCGGTACAATATTTAGCGGCTAGAAACTAAATTTCATATTTGTTCTTGATACTTAAGAAAATTAATAAGTGAGAGTAATTTTAAATTATACTAGTGAAAAATTAAGAGGCAAATTTAGAATTTATTTTCGGAGAATTCAGATACGTAAAATTTATCAGTTTACGTTGAAACTCTATTAATGACAACTTAAAATACAAAATAAATTGCTAATGTTGTTATATAAATGGACTAAATTTTATTGACAAAATAATCGAATAATATAGAAGCAGGTTTGGACTTTTTTCCCTTACCAATATAATGTTTTCAGACATACAAAAAAATAAATATATAGTCTGTGCAACAAGTTATAATTTCCCTTATATTAAGATTTTTTCTCGATTACCATTAAATGATTTTTATTGTATAATCATTACCAAATTGTAAGCTAGAATCATTTAATGAAGGTAATCTAGAACGTTTCTTTTTGTATTATATTTTCCTCTTTTTTCTTTCTAGTCAATGTTGGATTTTTGAGCACGTCATTGAACTTCATTGCTAGTCTAGGGTAGCAACATTAAATTCAAAAAAAATTAATGGGTTACTATCATCTCTTATTACTAATACGATATCTTGACTTATGTAATATTATTTTGGTGAGACTTATGCAAATTGATTAATTATAAATCAAAATAATATTTGAGCTAGTGAAGAAGAATGTGAAATTTTAGTTGAAATGATTGCTTTGTTTCAAAAAAAGTTAAAATTCAAAGTTGCTCCGCATTGAACACGCATTAAACCCGTAACCCACTCCACCCCGCTTTAAAAATTTTAAAACTATTTTAACCCGCCCCGCACCCGCATAAGAGTAAACCCGCCCCGCCCCATTGCTATCCCTAGACGGAATAAAAGAGTGTTTGCAATATTTAAGCAAGTATCACGTAAGGTCATGCAATAATTCGCATCCTAATTTGGGGATCTCATTATGCCTGAGGTAGATCTAAGCAATATATAGACTTGGAAAAAATTCATGCCAACGTTGCCTCATTCCATTAATAAGAAAGTAAATCAAATCAATCTTTACTAAATCCAAATAATAATATGAAGTCACCAATGGAATGAAGCCTAATTACATTGAAAGCTAACGAAATCTAATATAGAAAGTACTAAAGAACATTATCTCCTAGTCTATTAGGTTCTAGAAGGACCTTCTCCATGCTTGGCTCTTTTAATTCCATCAATCTCAATTCCCAGGTCGTGCATGTTGAGTAACAAGTAAGCCATTGCCAGCTTCCCTCCTTCATTGTATCCCATACCTTGACAATCCCAAAGCCTTTTTCTCATCTTCCCCTCTAGTTCCATCAATCCTTGCTCTAGGTAGTCCAACCTCTCTGTCGACTTATTTCCAATTTCCTTCCATTCTTTGATCGCTTCCATGTCCAACTTATTATGATAACTCGGTCGGTCATCTTAAGAATTAACGCCCTGATCCCCTATTAACTGCTTTCTCCAAGTTTATTTCTGCTATTTTGATTTTCCTGGATGTTCAATTTTGAGTTTTAGAGAGTTTTGGGACACTTAATCCCTAAATGAGAGCTCAAGTGTTGGAAAGTTGACCGTAGTTGGAACAGTGTGAAGACGGCCATGGAATTGAAATACGATGGTTTTGTTAGCTCCTTTGGGTGATTTCGGGCTTAGGGGCGTGTCGGATTGTGTTTTGGAGGTCCGTAACTATTTTAGGCTTGAAATGCCGAAAGTTGAAATTTTGAAGTTTCTGGTTCGATAGTGAGATTTTGATCCGTGAGTCGGAATGGAATTCCGGAAGTTGGAGTAGCTTTGTAGTGTTGAAAGTGACGTGTGTGCAAAATTTTAGGTCATTCGAATGAGGTTTGATAGACGTTTTGATCAAAAGCGTATTTTTAGAGTTTTTGGGGTTCTTAGGCTTGAATCCGATGAAAAATAGGTGTTTTGATGTTGTTTTTAGCGTTCCGAAGGTTGGAACAAGTTTGAATGAAGTTATGGGATATGTTGATAGGTTTTGTTGAGGTCCCGGGAGCCTCGGAATGATTTCGTATGGTTGGCAGAAGGATTTTTGGAGTTTGGGAATTGCAACTTCAACTGGTTTCTGTCATAACCGCACCTGCGGTTTGGGTTCCGCATAGGCGGAGCCGCAAAAGCGGAAAAGGAGGAAAGGTAGCAGGGACCGCAGAAGCGGGGTCTTCACTGCAGAAGCGGCCCCGCATCTGTGAAAGAATAGCCGCAGATTCAAAAATCGAGCCTTAAGTGAAAAGTCGCAGATGCGACCATGGTTCCGCAAAAGCGGGACCGCAGATGCGGTAACAACTGGGCAAAAATATAAAATTTCGAGGGTTTAGTTTCAAAAGTTGGAAATTCGATTTGGAGTTAGGGAGAGGGCGATTTTGAGAGGAAATTAAAGAGGAGATCACTAGGTAATGATTCTTTAACCCTTTCTAGTTATATTCCATCAATCTATAGTTAGTTTCATCATTTAAATTCGGATTGGAGATGAAAATTGGGGAAAAGTTCTTAGGCCTAAAATTTGACGTTTGAGTGAGAATTTGACCTTAGATTTGGATAATTTTGGTATGCATGAACTCGTGAGAGTTTGAGGATTCTAAAAATATAAAATTTACCTGTTTCTGAGACGTGGGACCAAGGGGTGTTTTGGTCATTTTACCTAATTTCGCGTATTAGCTGAGAATTTCATTGTAGAATCAGTTACTTTGAGTGTTATTTACGTTTTGAAATTGAATTGAATAAATTTGGGCCATTTGGAGTCGAGTGCTCATGGAAAGAGCATGGTTTCAGATTGATTATTGAGCCGGTTCGAGGTAAGTGGCTTGTCTATCCTTGTGCGGGGGACCTTCACCTTAGGATTTGGTATTGTTAATAACTGAAATGCCTTGTACGTGAGGTCACGAGTGTGTACTTGTGCAAATTGTTGGAAATCCGGTTCTTTTTCATTAAGTAATTACTAGTATGTTTTCTTCCTGTTCCTATTACTTGCACTATTAAGCATGTTGTTAGCTTAGGAAAGCATGTCTAAGTGATTTAATCACCTTATTTGCTCAACATGTTTTACGTGAATTCTGTGCAGCATGCTAGGCTAAACATACTTGTTTGCCTTAATATGGAATTTGACATTTCTGAGTATTTTCTTGTTGCTACTGTGTATTTACATTGGGACTACGGATGTGACGGTAGCTCCACTTGTCTATTTACATTAGGACTACGGATGTGGAATTCTGGTAGATCCCCCTATACAGTTATATGGAACTACGGGAATGCACCCGGTAGATTCCCTTAGTACTAGGTACTTACATTTGGGACTATGGAACAGGATTCCGGTAGATCCCTCCCCCCCCCCCCGCACTATGAGTTGGACTACGGGACGGGATCCCGGGAGATCCTTTGGATATGTTTATTGGGACTACAGGACGGTATCCTGAGAGATCCCTGATTGTTACTTGGTGTTGGACCTTATTTCTTTTTTGTATTTACTTTGTCTCTGTAATAGTTGTTGTTGCCCTTTATATCTTGTGTTACTTTTCTTGCTGCACTTATGTGTACTGTTCTGTTCTATACTATTTAACTTTATATTTTATTTAACCTCAATCGAGCCCTGACCTTCCTCGTCACTATCCGACCGAGGGTAGGCTTAGCACTTACTAAGTACCGTTGTGGTGTACTCATGCCCTTTCTGCGCATGTTTTTTTATGTGCAGATCTAGGTATAGTGACTCAGTCCTATCACCTTTGAGGCGAGGCGACTGCTCTAGAGACTTCGAGGTATATCTGCCGCGTCCGCAGACCGAGGAGTCCCTCTCTATTCTTGCTTTTAAGTATTGGCCCTTCTGTATTTCAGTTCTTTGTTAGACATTCTGGAGTTAGAGCTATGTAGTATCCTTAGCTTGTGATTTGTGGGTTTCCGTGTCTTGGAAATATGTATTGGTTTATGAGAGTTAAATATTGTGTATGCTGAGCGGCCCTTTTAAATGCTGTTTTTCACTTTATTTCTGCTTTAAATTGTTTTATTTCCGCAAATTAGGTTTTCTTTGGAAATTTAGGCGTACCTAGTCATAGAGACTAGGTGCCGTCATGATGGTTCACGGAGGGTGAACCAGGGTCATGAAAAGTTGGTATCAGAGCTCTAGATTCATAGGAGTCATGTATCATAAGCCGGTTTATTGGAGTTCGTTGATCGGTACGGAGACATCCGTACTTATCTATGATAGGCTATGTAACTGTTAGGAAAATTTCCTTTTTATTTGATTTCCTTGTTGTGCAATATTTTGACATCACAATTCTAAACTTCTGTCTTCTATTCTCTCGCAGATGGTGAGGATACGAGCTACCCAAGATGATCAGGCACCCGCGCCCCCTACTGCAGCCGCCAGGTACCACCAGCAGTTCCAGCCGGAGTCTAGACACCTAATATGCCTACTACTACTATTACTCCAGCTCTTCAGGTGACTCTAGCACAATTCATGAGCATGTACACCACTTTGGCTCAGGCAGGGTTGCTTCCCCTTGTTGTAGCTACGTCCCAGGCTGGGGGAGGAGCACAGACTCCCGCCGTCCGCACTCCCGAGCAGCGAGTGCGCGTTGATCAGGTCCTAGAGATTATTCATGTGCAGCCTGTAGCCCCAGCCAGTCCGAGGATAGGGCAGTGGCTTCGGAGGATGAGCAGCGGAGACTTGAGAGGTTCAAGAAGTATGATCCTCCCGTATTTAGTGGGTTAGCATCAGATGATGCCTTGAGATTTCTAGAGGAGTGCTACCGTATTCTCCGTACCATGGGTATGTCAGGATTGAGCGGGGGTTTCCTTCACTACTTTCCAGCTTCAAGGAGCCGCCTATGAGTGGTAGTGTACCTATGAGTTAGATAGTCCGAACAAGACTGCTTTGCTGACTTTGACCTAGTTTTTAGATCTATTCCTGGGAGAATTTGTTCCTCAGAGCCTCAGGGATGCATGGTACTTTGAGTTTGAGCATTTGCGCTAGGGTGCTATGATTGTCTCACAGTATGTTGTCTGTTACACTAGCTTGGATAGACATACACCAGCCTTGGTTTCTACTATTTGCGAGAGGGTTCGCTGGTTTATTGAGGGGCTTATTCCCAGCATCAGGTCTAGCATGGCTCGTGATTTGGATATGGATATTCCTTATCAGTAGAAGGTGAGCATTGCTAAGAGGATTGAGGGTATGCATGCTAGGGAGATAGAGGAGAGGGAGGCCAAGAGGTCTCGAGAGTCGGGCCATTATTCTGGTGCTCGTGCCCTAGCTGCAGGTCGTCATGGTAGGGGTTATATGAGTCTCCCTATTCATTCAGCTCTTCCAGCAGCCAATAGTGCTCCAGCTCCTCCTAGGCCTCAGGAGCCTTATTATGTACCTCCGATTTCTAGCACGCCTCATGTGCGGGGTGCTTTCAGAGGTCAGTCCAGCACACCTAGACCGAGCTAGTCACAGCTACCATGTCCTCCCAGAGCTTATTTTGAGTGTGGTGACACATGCCATATGGTGAGGGATTGCCCCAAACTTGGGAGGGGTGCACCTCCACAGACTTCTCAGCCACAGCGTGCCCCGCAGAGTTCTTAGGCTATGGTTACAGCTCCAGTTGCTACCCCACCTACTCTGCCAGCTAGAGGAGGAGGTTGGGGAGGTAGAGGTCGCCCTAGAGGGGGAGGCCAGGCCAGATACTATGCCCTTCCTACCCGTGCCGAGGTTGTTGCCTCCGATTCTGTCATCATAGGTATTATATTAGTTTGTCACAGAGATGCATCAGTTCTATTCGATCCAATATCCACTTACTCTTATGTGTCTTCTTATTTTTCTCTGCATTTTGGTGTACCTCAGGATTCTTTGAGTTCCCCTATTTATGTTTCTACTTTGTGGGAGATTCTCTTATTGTGGACCGCATTTATCGGTCGTGTTTGGTTGCTCTTAGTGGTTTTGAGACAAGAGCCGATTTATTGTTACTCAGCATGGTTGATTTTGATATTATCTTAGGCATGGACTGGTTGTCGCCCCATTATGCTATTCTTGATTGTCACGCCAAAACCGTGATGCTGGTTATGCCTAGTATACCGCGTGTTGAGTGGAGAGGTGCTTTAGGTCACACTCCCAGTAGAGTTATTTCTTTTCTTAAAGCTCAGCGTATGGTTGAGAAGGGGTGTGACGCGTATTTAGCTTATGTGAGTGATGTCAGTATTGATACCGCTTCAGTTGATTCAGTCCTAGTAGTACGGGATTTTCCCGATATATTTCCAGGTGATCTTCTAGGCATGATGCCTGATAGAGATATTGATTTTGGCATTGATCTATTATCGGGCACTCAGCCCATTTCTATTCCTCCGTATTGTATGGCTCCTCCTGAGTTGAAGGATCAGTTACAGAAATTGCTTGATAAGGGTTTTATTTGCCCCAGTGTATCACCTTGGGGTGCTCCTGTGTTGTTTGTGAAGAAAAAGGATGGTTCTATGCGTATGTGTATTGATTATCACCAGTTGAACAAAGTTACAGTGAAGAACCTTTCTCCTTTGCCTTGTATTGATGATCTGTTTGACCAGCTTCAGGGCACACGCGTGTTTTTTAAGATTGATTTGCGCTCAGGTTACCAAAAGTTGAAGATTCGGGAGTTAGATATCCCGAAGACTGCTTTCAGGACTCGGTATGGTCATTACGAGTTCCTTGTCATGTCATTTGGGCTAACTAATGCCCCAGCACCCTTTACGCATTTGATGCATAGTGTGTTCTAGCCGTATCTCAACTCGTTCATCATTGTCTTTATTGATGATATTCTGGTGTATTCCCAGAGTCAGGAAGATCATGAACAGTACATGAGGACTGTGCTTTAGACTCTGAGAGAGAAGAAGTTATATGCTAAGTTCTCGAAATGTGAGTTTTGGATGGATTTAGTGGAATTCTTAGGCCATGTGGTATCGAGTGAGGGGTATTCAGGTGGATCTGAAGAAGATGGAGGCCGTGCAGAGTTGGACCAGACCATGCTCAGCTACCGAGATCCGCAGTTTCCTTGGCTTGGCGGGTTACTGCCGCCATTTCATGGAGGGGTTTTCGTCGATTACAGCCACTATGACCAGGTTGACCCAGAAGAGTGCTCTGTACCAATGGGCAGAGGAGTGTGAGGCAAGCTTTTAGAAGTTCAAGACAGCTTTGATTACAGCCCCAATTTTGATACTGCCTACAGGTTTTGTGTCTTATACGATTTATTGTGATGCCTCAAGGATTGGCCTCGGAGCGGTGTTGATGCAGGACGGTAGGGTGATTGCCTATGCGTCCAGACAGTTGAAGGTACATGAGAAGAACTATCTGGTCCACGACCTTGAGTTAGCTGCCATTTTTCATGCCCTAAAGATTTGGCGCCATTATTTATACGGGGTTCCCTGTGAGTTTTATACTGACCACCAGAGCTTGCAGCACTTGTTCAAGCAAAAGGATCTAAATTTGCGCTAGAGGAGGTGGTTAGAGTTGCTAAAGGACTATGATATCACTATTTTGTATCACCCGGGCAAGGCCAATGTGGTGGCCGATACTTTGAGTCGCCGGGCAGAGAAATTGGGGAGTCTGGCTTATTTACCAGCATCGAAGAGGACTATAGAGATGGTTGTTTAGGCCTTAGCCAGCCAGTTTGCGAGATTGGATCTTTCGGAGCCCAGTCGGGTTCTAGCTTGCGTGATTTCTCGATCTTCCTTATTTGATCGTAGCAGGGAGAGGCAGTATGATGACCCTCATTTGCTTGTCCTCAAGGACAAGGTTCAGCACGGTAATCCCAGATATGTGACTATTGGTGATGATGGGGTGTTGAAGATGCAGGGTCGGATTTGTGTACCCAATGTTGATGGGCTTCGAGAGTTGAATCTAGAGGATGCCCATAGTTCGCAGTATTCCATCCATCCGGGTGCCGCGAAGATGTATCAAGATTTGAGACAGCACTATTAGTGGAGGAAGATGAAGAAAGATATAGTTGGATGCATAGCTTAGTGTCTCAACTGTCAGCAGGTGAAGTATGAGCACTAGAGACCGGGTGGGTTACTTCAGCAGATAGAGATTCTAGATGGAAGTGGGAGCGGATCACCATGGATTTTGTAGTGGGGCTCCCACGGACTTTGAGAAAGTTTGATACTATTTGGGTGATTGTGGATCGGCTGACCAAGTCCGCTCATTTCATTCCTATGTGTACTACATATTCTTCAGAGCGGTTGGCGGAGATTTATATCCGGGAGATTGTTCGTCTGCATTGTATTCAAGTGTCCATCATTTCAGATAGAGGTACTTAGTTCACATCACGGTTCTAGAGGGCAGTTCAGTATGAGTTGGGTACTCGGGTGGAGTTGAGTACAATATTTCACCCTCAGACGGACGGATAGTCCGAGCACACTATTCAGATTCTTGAGGATATGCCCTGTGCGTGTGTGATTGAGTTTGGAGGGTCTTGGGATCAGTTCTTGCCATTGGCGGAGTTTGCTTACAGCAACAGCTATCAGTCAGACATTCAGATGACACCGTTTGAGGCTTTATATGGTAGGCCGTGTAGATCTCCAGTGGGCTAGTTTGAGCTGGGTGAGGCTGGATTATTGGGCACAGACTTAGTTCAGGATGCTTTGGAGAAGGTTAAGGTGATTCAGGATAGACTCCGTACAGCCCAGTCCAGACAGAAGAGTTGTGTGGACCGGAAGGTTCGTGATGTTTCCTATATGGTTGGAGAGCACGTTGTGCTTCAAGTTTCGCATATGAAGGGCGTTATGAGATTTGGGAAGAAAGGGAAGTTGAGTCATAGGTTTATTAGCCCTTTTAAGATATTGAGGTTGGGGAGGTTGCTTATGAGCTTGCCTTACCTCTCATCTTGGCAAGAGTTCATCCGGTATTTCACGTTTCGATGCTCCGGAGGTATCACGGTGATCCATCGCACGTGTTGGATTTCAGTTTAGTCCAGTTGGACAAGGATCTATCCTATGTTGAGGAGGCAGTGGAAATATTGGATAGGCAGGTTAGAAAGCTGAGGTCAAAGAACATTGCATTCGTACAGGTTCAGTGGCGGGCTCAGTCGGTTGAGCAGGCGACCTGGGAGACCGAGCTGGATATGCGCAATCGTTACCCTTATATTTTCACTACTTCAGGTATGTCTCTATGCTCGTTTGAGGACGAACGAATGTTTAAGTGTATGAGGATGTGACGACTCGCCGGTCGTCTTAAGAATTAATGCCCAGATCCCCTATTAACTGCTTTCCCCGAGTTTATTGCTGCTATTTTGATTTGCCGGGACGTTCGGTTTTGTGTTTCGGAGAGTTTTGGGTCACTTAGTCCCTAAATGAGAGCTTAAGTGTTTGAAAGTTGACCATAGTCGGAATAGTGTGAAGACAGTCTCAAAATGGAAATTCGATGGTTCCGTTAGCACTGTTGGGTGATTTCAGGCTTAGGGTCGTGTTTAGATTGTGTTTTGGAGGTTCGTAGCTATTTTAGGCTTGAAATGCCAAAAGTTGAAATTTTGACGTTTCTGGTTTGATAGTGAGATTTTGATCCGAGGGTCGAAATGGAATTTCGAAAGTTGAAGAAGCTTCGTAGTGTTGAATGTGAGGTGTGTGCAAAATTTCAGGACATTCGGACCAAGTTTGATAGACTTTTTGATTGAAAGCGTATTTTTAGAATTTTTAGGGTTCTTAGGTTTGAATCCAATGAAAAATAGGTGTTTTGATGTTGTTTTGAGCATTCTGAAGGTTGGAACAAGTTTGAATGAAGTTATGGGATATGTTGGTTGGTTTGATTGAGGTCCCAAGGGCCTCGAGATGATTTTGGATGGTTGGCGGAAGGATTTTTGGAGTTTGGGAGTTGTAGCTTCAACTGGTTTCTGTCATAACCGCACCTGCGGTTTGGGTTTCGCAGGTGCGAAGTGGCAGAAACGGAAAAGGAGGAAAGGCAGCAGGGACCACAAAAGTGGGGTCTTCACCACAGAAGCGGCCCCGCATCTGCGAAAGGATAGCAGCAGATGCAGAAATCGAGCCTTAAGTGAGAAGTCGCAGATGCGACCATGGTTCCGCAAAAGCGGGACCACAGATGCGGTAACAGATGGGCAGAAATATGAAATTTCGAGGGTTTAGTTTCAAAAGTTGGAAATTCGATTTGGAGCTCGGGAGAGGGTGATTTTGAGAGAAAATTGAAGAGGAGATCATTGGGTAACAATTCGTTAACCCTTTCTAGTTATATTCCATCAATCTATAGTTAGTTTCATAATTTAATTTCGAATTGGAGATGAAAATTGGGGAAAAGTTGGAAGAAAGTTCTTAGACCTAAAATTTGACATTTGAGTATGAATTTGACCTTAGATTTGTATAATTTTTGTATGCATGAACTCGTGAGAGTGTGAGGATTCTAAAAATATAAATTTTACTTGATTCCGAGATGTGGGCTCGAGGGGCGTTTTGGTCATTTTACCTAATTTCCTGTATTAGCTTAGAATTTCTTTGTAGAATCAGTTACTTGAAGTGTTATTTATGTTATAAAATTGAATTGAATAGATTTGGGCCATTTGGAGTCGAGTACTCGTGGCAAGAGCGTGGTTTCGGATTGATTATTGAGCCGGTTCAAGGTAAGTGGCTTGTCTAACTGAAATACCTTGTACGTGAGGTGACGAGTGCGTACTTGTGCAAATTGTTGGAAATTCGTTTTTTTTTCATTAAGTAATTACTATTATGTTTTCTTTCATGCTTTTATTACTTCCACTATTAAGCTTGTTGTTAGCTTAGGAAAGCATGTCTAAGTGATTTAATTACCTTATTTGCTCAACCTGTTTTACCTGAATTCTGTGCAGCATGCTAGGCTAGACTTACTTGTTTGCCTTAATATAGAATTTGACGTTTCTGAGTATTTTCTTGTTGCTACTGTGTATTTACATTGGGACTACGGATGTGGGATTCCGGTAGCTCCCCCTTGTCTGTTTACATTGGGACTATGGATGTGTGATTCCGGTAGATCCCCCTGTACAGCTATATGGAACTATGGGAATGAACCCGGTAGATTCCCTCAATATTGGGTATTTATATTTGGGACTACGGAACGGGATTTCGGTAGATCCTCCCGCGCACTATGAGTTGGACTACGGGACGGGATCCCAGGAGATCCTTTGGATATGTATATTGGGACTACAGGACGGTATCCTGGGAGATCCCCGATTGTTACTTAGTGTTGGACCTTATTTCCTTTTTGTGTTTACTTTGTGTTAGTAATAGTTGTTGTTGCCCTTTATATCTTGTGTTACTTTTCTTACTGCACTTATGTATAATGTTCTGTTCTATACTATTTAACTTTATATTTTATTTAACCTCAGTTGGGCCCTGACCTTTCTCGTCACTACCCGACTGAGGTTAGGCTTGGCACTTACTGAGTACCGTTGTAGTGTACTCATGCCCTTTCTGTGCATAATTTTGATGTGCAGATCTAGGTACCGCGACTCAGTCCTATCACCTTTGAGGCGAGGCGACTGCTCTAGCGACTTCGAGGTATATCTGTCGTGTCTGCAGATCGAGAAGTCCCTCTCTATTCTTGCTTTTATGTATTGGCCCTTCTGTATTTCGGTTCTTTGTTAGACATTCTGGAGTTAGAGCTATGTAGTATCCTTAGCTTGTGATTTGTGGGTTTCCGGGTCTTGGAAATATGTATTGGTTTATGAGAGTTAAATATTGTGTATGTCGAGCGACACTTTTAAACGTTGTTTATCACTTTATTTCCGCTTTAAATTATTTTATTTCCACGAATTTGGTTTTCTTCAGCAATTTAGGCTTACCTAGTCGTAGAGACTAGGTACCGTCATGATGGTTCACGAAGGACGAACTGGGGTCGTGACACTTATGCTACTTCATATGCTTAGCTTCAAATTAGAACACTCTTTTACATACCCTCTTGTACTTTACCTGTGCCTTAGCCACCTCATCTATGATTTTATCTTTCAGATTGACCCCGGTTTGACATCCCTAGTTATGTCGTATTCCATCCATGATAGGTAGTAGTACATACGACCAGCGTGATCCTATCTGGTTCAATAGTCTCCCCATCCATGATGATCTTTTAGTTCCATATGTGATGGGCCTCAAATTTGAATGGGATAACATCTCCTTTGACATCTATTTTATTCTGAACTATGTTGGAATCCCGAGGTATGACTTGGTTCCTCCCAGCTTGCCTCACTACCCTTATAGGAGCATAAAAGTAGATGCCTCGCCACCCAATAAGTGCCAGGTGGGTGGTTCCTTTGGACCCGATGATGAACTCACTACTAGGGAACCACTCAAACATCCAGTGCACTTGCTCATCTATCATATTACTGAAGAAACGCACCCAGCCTACAACATT
The DNA here is from genome assembly GCF_000393655.2 of Nicotiana sylvestris. NCBI lineage: Eukaryota > Viridiplantae > Streptophyta > Magnoliopsida > Solanales > Solanaceae > Nicotiana > Nicotiana sylvestris. Next base: position 73,953,184 of record NC_091062.1, read on the forward strand.
CATGGTCTTTGCAAACTTGTCTAGAGTGAATGTCATCTTCTTTGGATGATGACTGGCTATATAGTCATTCAGTGGCCCACACAGGCGCTCATGGAGATAATTCCCCCTCTGAAAGTGTTCTAGTAGCCCATCATGTAGGAGAAGATTGCAACCCTCGAAATGTCCAAACATATGCTTGCACCGATATAGAGAATGGCAGATCTCGGCGAAGATCATAGGGATGATGGTGTATTTATGTCCCTCGATATCCTCCATCATGGTCCTAGCGACCATGGCTAAGCAAGTGTGAATTCTCCCTCCTTCCATCGAAAAGATCACCAAACCCAAGAAACAGACTATGAAGACATAAACCTAGCAGTATACACATCCCAAAGAGGTAATGGCTAGCTCCTCCTGATGCAAGCTGTATAATTTTCTATGCCCATATCACTCATAGAGAAACTCGAAGGGGATGTAGGATTTCTTCAATCAAACTAGTTCGTCGTTCTTCTTAAATCCTAGAATTTTCAGAAAATCGCGTGGGGTGCGATTTTTTGTCACCAGTAGGCCCAGACTATCCCATGGTAACTTGGCTAATCCCCCTATCTCTTCTAGGAGAGGAGTCATTTATATATTGCTGAATCGAAAAACAACTCTCTTTTCATCATAGAACATGGTGGCAACCTCAATTAATTCCCTGTTGGGTTGAAAATTCAGCAAAGATGGCAAGTTACCCAGTACTCCCCTCACATGATTTTTGTCACATGGTGTAAGGTCATTCCACCAGTCAATTAGCAAAGGTGGTATATTCTGGACCATACAAAACTTGGAGATTTCGTGCTTCATTTCCTGCAAAGAAATAAAAGTTAGCTTCTTCCCCCTCTATATTCGATTATTTATGCAATAATGGTCAGCATGTTGGCACGTTTTTTTCTCCAAGTAATGCACATAATATGATGGTTTATAGTGGGATTATGGAAATCCCTTTGGACTTTGGACGAGGTTTATCTAAGCGGGTTGATGCATCTATCATGTCTCAATCCATACTAGGCTTAGCATGATACATGTACATTTCAAATCAGAGTGTGGTTTCTAGAAGAGTCTAGATTGGTACTCTCAAGTGGACGACTTGAGAGGGAAAGGCACGGAACCGTCGACTGTATCACTGATCAACTAGTCTACCGCTAATAAGCCTTTTCGGTTTAAAAGGGTATTTTTAGAAAAGCGAGGACACTCATCAAGCGCCCCTATGTTGATAATTTGCACGAATTGAGTATAATGTTGAGAGAATACTTCATGCAAAAAATAGTAACACGTTGCCAGATATTTGCATGAAGAAATTATGTAAAAACAATAAATAATTTTATAAAGATGAATAGGAGAAGGAAATGAAAAAAAGGAAAGATAAAGGAGAGAAGTTAGCATAACTCATGAAAAAGTGCGAGAACGTAATTAAGAATAGGGGCGAGATAGGGATAAGAGACACATGACATAGTAATTTTAAGCAAATAAGGACAATAGAGAGAGGATGTACATGATATAGCAATTTTAAGAAAAATAAAGGAAATGGGGGGGTATACATGTCATCAAATAATTCGTTATTCCACATAAGAGAAACTTCGTTATGGTAAGAGCCTAAGTATTCCTCATGAGTAATAGACATATGAGGGGTCCTATGTTTTTTAGCGTATAAGCGTGGCTTCTACGTGGCTGAATTGTGTAATAAAATCTCATAGGTTGTATTGCTAGTCAGATTATCAAAATTACATATTATAATCATTATTGAAAGCTTATAAACATGATCTCAAGGTGATCCACGGTTGGGCATTGAAGCCATTGGAAAACTCAGGATTATATATTTTTTATCCTATTGGCATGCTTGCTCAGCGAATAGTGATATCCTATAGGCATATTTTCTAAACAGTTAGTATTTGAACATGAATTCATCATGCTTATTCCTATAGGCATGTTTTCTAGGCGGGCAGCGTGATAAGAACAACAACAACAACATTCTAGTTAATCAACTAAGGCCCTATAGACATGGTATCTAGATGAGCAAATCTTTAATTACTTAATGAGATCCTATAGGCATATCATTTAACAATTGCACAGCAATAGCACAAGTTGAGCAAACAGTCAATGATGTTTGGGTCCTATAAGCATGTTATCTATTAGTGTATAGAAGTGAAGCATGTGAAGAAGTGAAATACTTAGATTCTTATAGGCATGTTTCTGATAGTGTGCGGGCATAAGACAGGTTGAGCAGGTGAAGTGTTTGAGTTCCTATAGGCAAACTTTCTAGTAGCGTATGGAAATAAAGCATGTCAAACAAGATAGAAAATACAGCATGTCACACAAGATATAAAATAAAGCAATTAAACCTTATAGACATGTTTTCTATCCATTCATGCGAGAATTAAAGTACCCCAGACCCTTTTTCCACCAATTTTCCCATCATTCAGTTTTTCAAGTTATGACAAACCATATTGAATAATTATAGGCCTAATTACAAATATATATAATAACCCAGTAACATATCTGGGCCTTCAAATAGGCTTAGAACTTCATGCGAACAGAAGGCCCAAACATCAGGTGTGGACAGTGTACTTCAAACCACCAATACCAAAAGCAGGCCCAATAGACCAGGCCCAAACGATTTAACTAACTAATCTTATGAATGCCAAACTCAACCATGCAAGTGACAAACTACTAAGGGAATTAATTAATTGCTTTTCATACTTAATTCTAAAAGTTATATATAATAGTAGTTCCAACCAAAGCACATAGATAAGTCACATGAAATATTGACAAGTTCACAAGACATGTTCATGCTTATATTTTCAGAAACCAAGTTATAATGACAAGATTGACCATCCTATGCTAGTGAATTATTCTAAAAGTAAAATGATCTAGAGTTAGCATAAAATATGTTTAGACAAAAGATTTAAACATGAGAATCTGGTAAAGTCTTAGACAAGAACAAGTGACATACAGTCTTCGCATAGAATGTTTCACATGAAAGCCTAAGTAAAGTGGCATAGTAGAACAGGTTCATGAGCAAATACATAGTTGAACATGAGACATGCTGAGTATCAATCATTACTAGAAGAACTTATGGTAAACAAGTAACATGTCGATTTTCATATCAACGGGACAAGCAAGTATCAAACTTTGTACTAGTTGGCCACATGTAGGAGAAACGGCTAGGTATGATATTTACCCTATGGTCTTAAGTAATACTAAAGAACACAGGATTACACAAGTCAAAAGCATACACTAGAACTCCCAATATCGTGGAAACGGGTTCTAGCTAATAGTACAACCCGAAAACGTAGCAGGTTGGGCTTGAATGACTCAACAAGGACTAGAACACATGAGTTGGCCATTATAATAAAAAATAAAGTTGAGAGACAAACCCAGAGCAAGCATTAGGTATTAGCATAGACATAGTAGGCTAAACATTTATAAAAGAACTAAAAGTCGTTTATGCTAAACACATGTGATAAGCATATATCATAATTAGAACCTAGGCAAATTTATATGTTAAGAGTATAGAATCATAAGAATACTTTAGAGCAAATGAGGTTACAAACAAGACAGAATAGTAGGACATCTATACATAGAAGTTTCAGAGGCACAAAGGATAGATACGAGCGAAAGAGAATTAAATTTCTAAGGCCAAGAGACTTACTTATTGTAAATTAACAAACAAGCAAATAAGAAGATCAATCTCAGCAGTACTCCTATTGTCAATAGAAAAAAGAGTAGTAGAACCCCAAAATTCCAGCGTGTTATAGTTCCTAAAGGTTTCAATTGAACCTCGGCAGTGCTCGCACTGAGAAAAGAGCAACAATAGAATTCTGGTGGCCTTGGCTTTCAGCCGGCCAAGGTTTCAAGTTTAGAATAGTAGAATGAGTGAGCGTGAGAGAGTAATACCAATAGTTAAGGTCCATTAGGAGAAACGGGAAAGAGGGATTATATAGTGACAGATTAGGACAAACAAATATGGAAATATAATCAATCAAACACAAATAAAGAAAGAAAAACATGCAAAATCGACTTAGAATCAATTTAGGAGAAGAATCAGGCAAATCCTAATTCAAGACGAAGAACAAAAATAGTCAAAGATCTCATTAAATCAGACCCATATAGCCTGGTAGTGAATACATCAAGTCAAGAACATGAAGATAATATAGAATAGGAGTCGAATTGAGCACCCATTGATTTAACTTTCATAAATAACTAAGTACCAAATATATGACATCGAGGAGATGGTAAGAATCTCCATGTGTGCAAAAAAGGAAAGGAAACATGAAAGATTTTACATGTAATATTGTATTAGGGTTGGGATTTGATGGAGGTGGCTAGGGTTTCTCTCTGAGAGAAGGAGAGAGGGTGAGAGGTTTTAGGGGTGGCGGTCTTATAGAGAATGGGGTAGGGTTCAGGGGTTTGGGAAAATTAAAGGGGTAGGTTAGGCGAGGGTCATTGATCTTGAGAGATCAACAACCTAGATTAAAAGCTGAGCAGGGCGGGCCATTTGGTGGGTCGAGGCCGGGTTGAACTGAAGGGGTCGTTTGGTTTGGGCTAAAGGATTGAGCCATGGATTTTGGGCATTGGGCCATTAAATTGGTCCGAAAATTGGCATATTTGGACAGCTTTTAAAATACCCGAAATTAATTAAAATAAAATTATTAAAACATCTCATAAATAGTAATACATATTATTTATGCAGTAAAATGCTTGAATATAATAACTCATCATTATAAAAATATAAAATGATATTTCAGCATAAATAATATAATAAACGCAATTATTTAAGGAATAGAGGCTATTATAATAACTAAAATTTTATAGGCTACTATTATAATAATTAATAAATATTAGAACAAATTAAATATAGTAAAATTAATTTTAGGGCTTTAAAAATTATAGAAAATACATAAAATACATATATGACGCTTGTAAATTGGGAAATAATGCAAAATGGTATTTTGGAAGTATATATAGTACTTTATAAAATATGAGGGCAAAATTGGTTAGCAACAAAGGTCACTCATCAAGTTAGTGCAATTGTTAATATTATGGCTCCTAAGTTGGAGGATACCGGTACTTTCATGATTCCTTATACAATTGGGAGTGCTGATTTTGCTAAATCTCTTTGTGATATTGGGAAAGTATCAATTTGATGCTCTATTCGATTTTCAAAACTTTGGGAATTAGAAAACCAAGACCCACATCTATGAGGTTGCAAATGGCCGACCGAACTATGAAGAGGCCGTTGGGAGTGATTGGGGATGTTTTGGTCCAGGTTGATAAGTTCATTCTTCCAGCGTACTTTAATATTCTATATTGTGAAGCTAATTATGTACTATTATTCTTGGGAGAATTTACTTGCTACGGGTAAGGCTCTTTGTGATGTTCAAGTTGGATAACCCACTTTCCGAGTTGGTGATGAAAAAGTGGTATTCCATATGTGTAAGTATATGCGGCAACCAAATAGCAATGAGAAATGTTCTTTTGTGGATTTGGTGACCAATGTTATTGTTGATAATACAAGTTCTACAATCAATGTTGGTGATATGTTGGAAGCCATTTTGGTCTAATTTGATGATGACAAGATGGATGTTTCATGGAGTGTGTGAACTCTTTGCAAGGAATGGGGTCGTACAACTATGCACCCCGAAAATTGTCTTTGGATCTTGAGAATAGGAAGACTCCTCCTACCAAGACTTCTATTGAGGATCCACCTACTTTGGAGTTAAAGCTATTGCCTCCACATTTTTGGTATGAATTTATTGTCCATATTCCTACTTTACCGGTTATTCTTTCCTCTTGTTTGACAAACGTGCAGGTTGATTCCACATTGGCGGTGTTACAAAAGAGGAAGAAGGCTATTGGGTGGACTTTGGCGGATATTTGGGGCATAAGCTTTGCATTTTGCGTGCAAAAGATCAAGTTGGGGGATGGTGCTAAACCGTCCATTGAACATCAAAGAAGACTCAATGAGGCTATGCGAGAAGTGGTCAAGAAGGAGATTATCATGTTATTGGATGTCGGGGCCGTCTATCCCATCTCCAACAGTTCATGGACCTCTCAGGTTTAATGTGTCCCAAAGAAAGGGGCATGATGGTTGTTACCAATGATAAAAATGACTTGATTCTCACAACAATGGTGACCGGTTGGAGAGTTTATGGATTATCGCAAGTTCAACAAAGTCTCAAGGAAGAATCACTATCCACTTCCTTTCATGGACAAAATGCTCGATAGATTGGACAGCTGTGCTTTCTATTATTTTTCTGATGGGTACTCGGGCTACAACTATATTCTTATTGCTCCGGAAGATCAAGAGAAAATAACCTTTACATGTCCTTATGGTACTTTTGCTTTCAAGAGGATGCCTTTTGGTTTATGCAATGCACCGATGACTTTTCAACATTATATGATGGTTATTTTCACAGACATGGTGGAGGACTACCTTGAAGTCTTCATGGATGACTTCTCGGTGTTTGGGATTTCTTTTGATGATTGTCTTGCAAATTTAGACAAAGTGTTGGCTAGATGTGAAGAAACCAATTTGGTGCTTAATTGGGAGAAATATCATTCATGGTTGAGGAAGGCATCGTCCTTCACCATAAAATCTCAAAGAACGGAATTGAAATTGACAAGGCAAAGATTGAGGTAATTTCCAATCTTCCACCCCCCAACTTCGGTGAAGGGTGTGCGGAGTTTCTTGGGCCATGCGGGTTTTTACCGGCACTTTATCAAAGATTTCTCTAAAGTGGCGAACCAATTGTGTAAGCTCCTTGAGAAGGATCCTAAGTTTCATTTCAATGATGATTGTATGCAAGCTTTTGAAAAATTGAAGCTCGAGTTCACAACTACTCCCATCATTACCGCTCTAAATTGCAGCTTGCCATTTGAACTCATGTGTGATGCAAGTGGCCTAGTGGGTTGGGGCTATTTTAGGGCAACATATCAAAAAGGGGTTTCATCCGGTTTATTATGCTAGTAAGATCATGAATAGTGTCCATGTCTGTTACACCGTTACGGAGAAAGAACTCCTTGCTATTGTGTTTGCAATTGAGAAGTTTCACCCATACTTGATGGGTGACAATGTTATTGTCCACACAGGGCATTCGACGCTCTATCTCATGAGAAAAAAGGAATCTAAATCTCAGTTGATGAGATGTGTGCTCTTGTTGCAAGAATTTGATATTGGTATTCAAGACAAGAAAGGCAGTGAAAACCAAGTGGCGGACCACTTGTCTTGTTTGTAGTAGGAGAGGAGGCTATATGATGGCCTTGCAATCAATGACTCTTTCCCCGATGAACAACTTTTGACATTATCAATGAATGAGGTATCGTGGTTTGAAGACTTGGAAAATTTTCTTGTGATTGATATCATTCTAGATGAGTTCTCTTCAAACCAAAGAAAGTAGCTCAAAAGATATTGTTATAATTATTATTAGGATGAGCCATACCTTTTTCGGATTTGTACGAATGGGGTGATTAGAAGGTGTGTACCAAAAAAAGAGCAAGGTGATAGTTTTGGCACTTGTAATTCTTTGTCATATGGTGGTCATCATGGTGAAGCAAGAACGGTGGTCAAAGTTCTATGTTGTGATTTCTATTGGCTTATTCTTTATAAAGTTGTAAGTGACCTAGTGAAAAGACATGATGAATGTCAATGGGCCGGTGGAATTTCAAAGAAAAATGAGATTCCTCTCACAACTATCTTGGAGGTTGATATTTTTAATGTTTGGGAATTGACTTTATGGGCCCTTTGGTGAGTTCTTGTGGAAATACTTACATCTTGGTTGCGGTGGATTATGTGTCCAAATGGGTTGAGGTCATCACCTTACCCAACAATGAGGTGAGAAGTGTAGTGGCTTTCTTGAAGAAGAATATTTTTACAAGATTTTGTACTCCACGTGCAATCATTAGCGATGGGGGGTCACACTTTTGCAAAAGGCTTTTGACACTTTATTCAGCAAGTATGGTGTCACGACCCAAATCGATGTGCCGTGAGGGGAACCCGGTACCTTACTCAACCGAGTACCAACATAACGTATCTTTTCATGTCACACTATCATACATAGCTGAGCTGGAAGGTTGTTGTGAATAAGTAGAATACAACATGTGATACCAACTTACATACGGGCATATAAGGCCAAAATAACCATTTGTACACTGAACATTGGCAAACAAGGCCATACAATCTTTTAAGAATACATGGCATCTATCTACAAGCCTCTAAGAATACATAATTTTCATAAAGGTCAGGATAGAGTCCCGTCATACCAAACAATACACATTTAAATTGTACTAACCAAACAAGAAACTCTGAAGCAAATGGAGCGCACCAACATCTTTCGTTGAGCTGATAGCCTACTTGGAGAGTTCTCGACCTGTCTATCGGGACCTACAGGCATGAAACACAACAACCTTATACAAAAAGAACGTCAGTACAAATAATGTACCAAGTATGTAAGGAATGAAAATCAGTAAATAATAGATATGAGAGAAACATAGAGTAAAAGACTCGACATATAAGTTTGCATGGCTCTGTGAATCATTTTATTTTAATAATGTCATGCATATGTGCATAAATGTCATACCATGCATAGGTATATGTGTTCATAATATCATCAAGTCTCTGAGGGATCCCATCATATAATCTCGGCCACTGTGGGCAAATCATCAACGTATACTAGCTGATCAGGTGGTGGTGCATATATAACGTTGTAAACTTTTCCAGTATCCCATATCCCATATACATATATATATATATATATGTACATATATACGCATATATAACGCCATGTGGTCATGGGTCAATGTAAATGAATGCAATGCATGAGAAGTATGTCAATAAAATCTCTTGGAATGTCATAAGACCATTATGCCTTTGAGTAATATCATGAAGTAAACTTTTTTCAACTTATGTAATTTTCGGAGACCCATGAATAGATGATAGAATAATATGACACATGGAGAATCACGAACATAGGCATCTCTAGCATTTCTATGAATAGAGTCATTTATGGAAATTGTGTATTTGCTCGTTTCATTTGTGTCGTATAGATCATGCCAAAAGAAAGAAGGGATGGCCTTAACATACCTGAGTCGATTCTCTTGATAATCCCTCTAACACACGTTAATTGCGAAAAACACGTGACGACAAGTTAGGAGTTGGGAAAAATCTTTATAACTTCGCATGAATTCTTTGTTGAAGATCGCTACTTGGTAGATGTAGAACATCTCATTTTGGTGAATTTGATCAAACTTTTGTACGGCCTCTTTGCTGGAAGAGTAACGTTCCCATTCATATCTTTATGAATTGTTGAAGATTCTTATCTTGCTTTACGTTCATGACTTAAGTTTGTAACATACCAATATTTACTTTTGAATGCATATGAGAATGTATGTTTGTCTTACGTTTCTTAAGGATAGATATGACAAACATTAGTGTCTTTCCTTTATTAAAATGGAAATGACGTATATTGTTAAGACTTGCCACTTAGCCTAGTGACATATGAGTCACAAATCTTGAATTGGTGAGCTGCCACGTCATTGCTTTGGGTCCTTATCTAAAATTTTCAATTAATCCACCACTAGTTATTAATTAACTAGTTAATTTCCCATTACCCAATAATTAACCAAATACCCTCTCTGGGCATCTATAGGTGTACTGAAGTTCCTCGCTCGGTACTTTGTAGAACTTGCGAATATGGCTATATCTTATTTCATAGACCCGGTTATCCATTCGTATGACTTTACTTTATCTACATAAGTTATACTATACCATAATTCTTACTTCGATTTATCGTTACTAAGGTATGCAACCAACTCTAGGTTACTCTCGTTGCTTATCCTTAAAACTGATGGTCTAATCTCATCTCATACTGTTGAAATTTTATTCATCTATTGTTGATTCACCTTAATATTGATTCATCATCTACCACTGATAACTTGATCTTTTATGTAACACCGCCGCTAGGCCTCGCGTCTCATAAGGGATATCATGAGTAATTAGGTTAATCCTAGGGGTGATACTATACTTTCATAACCATACTTTATAGCATCCTAATGTGACTCACCTTATATGGATATTTTAGTCCCGTACAATTCATGAAATCCTCTTCAAATCATTAATCAATCGAAGATCCAAACGTCATCCTTTATCTAACAGAATTACACCCTCATTCTACTACCAGGGCAGTATTCCATTTCTTCTAAATGCTACTAGTCCTAGACTCCTTGGGTTCATTCAGGCCATACTGAGCTTTGTATAACTTAAAAAAATCACTAGCTCTCTTGTTTTCATGTGCTTAATCCCGAGGACTTATGCATTTTTGTCACCTTTTCATTTTTCTTTTCTTATCATTACTCCTGTTTTCCTAAAACCTTGTTGATCTACCATACTTTAGCTTGCGTCTAATTCCTTTATGCTTTTCTGGAACATTGAGTGAGACACATCGTCTCAAACTCTTCTTTACTCTTTTAACTAGACCTTCTGGTACTTAGAACCCATAGGCTGGAAAGTATGTCATTGACGATGCTGCTATCATTTCTGGATACTGAATCCCAACGCTTATAGTCTTTTACTTGAAATATAGACCACTCTCATCCTTCTATACTTGAGTATTTCGTACCTTGTTTACCTTTACCTTACTTTAAAATATAACCTCACATTCTTCTATCTCTATTTCATAACCTCCCTCCCACACAGGTATAAATCACATCCACCATTTGAAGCTCTAATATAATACTTGTACCTCTTGTGCCTATACAATTCGATGGGAGCTTCGTACTGACTTCTTATAAGGCTGGTACTATCGGCTTTATCGTAGGGCCATTATAGAATATGATTGTTGTACTATCCCTTTGGTACCTCTGATATTAAGAGTGATCCTGTAATGTGCTCAATCACAATTTCTATACTTTTTTGGGTCCAATAATCATATTCCTAATTTACTTTGTTGATGTAACTCTTTAGTTTCCTCCTCCTTTCTAATTAGCGTTTATGTAGGCTTACGCTATCTGATCTACAGTTCATGGTATTAGTTATTATGTTTAGCCTTTCATGGGCGTTACGGAATATCCATGATATAATCCTTTAATAATTCAATCCTTCATCTACGACCTGGGCTCAATTCATTCTTTCAACTTATACCAGAATATTCTACGGATGTATATGCTGCATGTATAAAACTCCAAACTCTTAAGTGTGTTCATAACGTAACTAACTCTGGATCATGAATCGAATAATTCTTTTCGTTCCATCTCAGCTTTCTTCAAACGTAAGCAATTACTTTCATGGTCTTTCTGCCCCCTTTTTGCATGCATACTTAGCTTATCTTGGTGCTCATCTATATTGGAATATCATACAACTCATACGATCTTGAATATCACTTCTGATTTTTATTCCCGTTCATTAGCAACAGTAGGTGTGATTTTCTTATGAAGTGCATACAATGTTGTTGTGAGACAGTTATTATAAGCCCATTTCCGGTCACCGAGCTTAGGTTAAAGATTCCTTCCTTACTTTCTCAACTAGTCTTTTATTGTAGTATTTAGGGAGGATTCTCTGACTCTTGTAAATCTGCGAGCTAATTACACCGAATACTTGACAAAAAAAAAATTTTGATGTCCTTTCTCGCCAATAATTATCTGTAGTTTACACTCGTGTGCTTGTAGGGTTGCTCTTGAATTTGATATTTTGACTGTCTTCCTAGTGGCTTTTTTTCAGTAACACTTATATGGTACTTTTAACTACCTCACCTCCCATCCGAATATTTCTCAAGGATCAGGATGTCATATTTGCGAGACTGAATTCACCATATTGGGTTTTACTATGTTTATCTTACACGATCTGCTAACTCATCTGTAGCCTCCTGTTTAGCCATAACTAGGCTCTTCCTGAATCAATTACTGACTACTCGTTGGCCCATTCTCATATCAATATTTCACATAATCTTTCTTGGGTTATTTCCTTTGTCTTAACTTACGTCTCGCACTGACTCCTTATCTAACAATAACATCTTAGGCAGGGACCCTTACTTCCTTTCCTTGACGTCGTGCTTGCATAATGTTCTTGAATTGTAGCATATCTTTAGGATTTGAATAAGTACAATCTTATCCCTTTTCTTATTCTTATCACATTCTTCCTTTATTATTTCATAGTTACTACAATCACTTAATTCTGATTTAATACCACATCACTCCATACTTCCCCTTTAGGAGAGTACTAAGATTTAGCGCTACTGTTACATCCCTATACCTTAACGTTAGGATTCGTCGAAGTAATTAACATATGAGTTGGAAGGGATTAAGGTTATACATGAAGATATGAATGTAAGACCCTATAAGTTTGAAGAATTTCGAAACAACTATATATTGGCTTGATATGTATTTTCTTTGAAGTAAATCCATTTATCTCTTTAATTGTTCATTGTGCACTTATGTTTTATAAAGTACACATATTGGATGCAGTCATTAAGATTTAGGGGAAGATTATTTGTTTTCTTGAACCATGCGCGTATGCATTGCAACAGAGAATAATTGCAATGGCTTCTCTTAGTTTCTTTCACTTCCTTGGAGATCCTATTTTATTAACCTTTTGGTGTTTCATGTAGATGATATACATTTATTTGTTTATGTTTCTTGAGGATGTAGAAGCATGTTATAATAGCCTCTCCAGATGGAATAAGACCATTTTTTTTTTGTCATACACCGTTCATTAAATTATAGAGAATTTGTGATAAGACCTCGTAAGTTAACAACCTTGACATTGATAGACATATTTTATATGGCATTTTGGGTGGAACATTTTGTGTAAAAAATTTTAAAAAAATAAATATGATTTTATATAGTTATTAATATTACTACTTTCGAATATGCTTTAAATTATATACATAATATAAGAAAGTTTATGAGATTTTCTTTATTGTAAGGATATAAATTATTTCCCAAAGGAAAAGAAGGTTATATTTTTACCATTTTAAAAATTAAGCGTACGAAAATTTGTACTCTTTATATGAGATTAGAAAAATTATAAGTTCGAGAAAATATATGTATTTTTTATATAGTTATTTTAATAAAATAATAGTGTATGTATTTATTTTATATGGTGTCACATGACCATAATAGTAAGTTATACAAAGTGTGGTAAAAATAAGTAGTATTTAAGTAATTTGAGATAATTCTTAATTATGTGAATAATTAATTAATTGTGGGGATAATTATAATATTAAATGGATAAAGATTTTTTTTATAAGGTGCCACATGGCACTAAGCTAGGCCAAGGTGGCACCAATGTGTACGATGAGGCATAACACATATGGTGCCTTGATTACACGTGAAATCTGATTTGATTTCTAACCAAATCCTCTTTTCCTTTTTTTAATGTAGAATACCAGTTCTTTTGCGAGTTGCTCTATGTCTGCTGAAGTTGCATGAAGACAAAATTAAAATTTTTGATTTCTCCATTTCTTTCCCATGCTAAAAAGCTCCAATTTTGTGACCATTTATTGTTTATTCAGTTCCCTTTGAGTATTCCCCTTGTAATTCTCTCGACATTACTTTTAAGAAGAAAAATAAAGGAAAGTTTGAAAGAAAAAAATTCTAAGAAAAAAATAAAAAATTCCAAAAATAAAAATGAAACCTTTACATGGTATTGGTAGTTTGGGATGGAAGTAATTCATGAATTATCTATCTCTAATTATTGTATAGGTTGTCCTTCATTTGTCTTGACATACACTAAAAGAGTGGGTTTTTAATACTAATTAGTACTCTTGCCTGAGATGAATTTAAGGGGAAAAATATGGCCAGTTAGGATTCATATAAGTTCTGAGGTATAGTTATTGTTGTGGTGTAATTAGTACTCTTAGTTTTATCTTGTATTTTGCAATGCATTAATGTTTTTTCTTCTTCTTAGTGAATACAATAGATTAAAGGTTATATGCACATAAAAGGGAAGTCTTGGTGGTGCTTGAACTTTGTTGAATCTGCTTTTTCGCGTGAACTTAACTGTTGGCTGTGAAAATCAAAGATAGTTGTCATTCAAAGCTGTATGAATTACCGACCAATTTATCGTTCACTGATTGATAAGTTTTTGCTTATGGAATCAAGTGGAACCAGTTCTGAATTCTTCGTTCACTCCCCCTACTACCAACTAAGTTTATCTTGTGACCTTTGTATTGTAAACTAGTTTGATTCAGTACAGCTGAGAGTTTCCATTTGTAGGATTGTTAAATGTTTTTGTTTTCTCTTGTAAGGTCATCACTTATTTTAGAAATAAATTATGTGTTCCGAGGTCTTAAAACCTCATTTTTGTCTTACTTCGATTTGCGCGCGCAGTCCGAGCGTGTATCCGGAAAGCCATTATGTGAAAATCTGTGAAAAATAATGAATTTTTCTTTTAAAATGAATTTAGGTTGAGTTCGGTCAGTATTTTGGGTAAACGGACACGTACCTGTGATTTGACGGTCCCGGAGGGTCCATAGGAAACGGACATGAAATCATGTTAACCGGATATTCGGTGTTTGAAATTTAAACTTAAGAGTTCATGAGATTTTTCTTTGATTTTTATGCTAAATTCATAGTTATTGATGTTATTTTGAAGATTTCATCACACGAGCAAGTCCGTATGATGTTTTTGAACTTGCGTGCATGCTTGGTTTGGAGCCCCGAGGGTTCGGGTGAGTTTTGGATAGGCCACGGAGTAAAATTTGGACTTAGGAAATTGCTGGTGTGTTGCAGGCCTGCAGGCTTCGTAAATGCGAACTTTGTATCGCAAATGCGAACTATGGCTCGGGCTGCTTTGGTCGCAAATGCGATGTATTTATCGCAAATGCGATAACAACATCACAAATGCGAAGAGAACAGGAATCCTCAGGGTTCGCAAATGCGAACCCCTGTTCGCAAATGCGAAGAAAGTAGGTTTCTTAAGGGTTCGCAATTGTGAACCATGATCGCAATTGTGACATTAGAGACCTGCTAAAATGAATTTCAGACGAGATTTCAACCATTTTTACAACCTTTTTCAAAACCTAAACACCTTTGGGTGATTTTTCAAAGACAACTACTCTTCCAAATCAATTGTAAGTCAATTCTAACTCATTTCTTTCAATCTAATCCATCTTTTTACATCATTTTAACTCAAAATCAAGGGTTTTCATGGGGAAAATTGGGTGTTTTGGGTAGAACTTAGGTTTTTCAATTTTGGGGATTTGGACCTCGATTTGAGGTCCGATTTCAAAATAAATTATATATTTGGATTCATGGGGGAATGGGTAATCGGGTTTTGGTTCGAACCTCGAGTTTTGACCATGTGGGCTCGGGGTCGATTTATGACTTTTTGGGAAAAACTTTAGAAAACCTATTTTCATGCATTGGAATTGATTCATTTAGCGTTTATTGATAAAGTTAAGTAACTTGTTGATAGATACAAGCGAATTAGTGGTGGAATCAAGAGGTAAAGCGGTAGTTGAGGTCTGAATTGTGTTCGTGGCATCGAGGTAAGTGTTTGGTCTAACCTTAGCTTGAGGGATTAGGAATTGTGTCCTATGTGCTATGTGTTAGTTGTTGAGCACGACATATAGGCATGGTGACGAGTGTCTATATGTTGGTGTCAAGCATGCTCGTGTGTCTTATACTATGATTAATGTGACTCTGTTTGTATTGTTCATGTCTTATGTGATGATTTCTATTGTTGAGCAAGGCTTGTGGAAGTAACATTGGTATTTGAATATTGAAGAGTGTTGGCTCAAGTTGTAAAATGATTTGTTGAAGTATAATTGGCAATTGAACCTTATAGAGCATTGGCTCAAATTGTGAATTGAGTTGTGAAGTAAATGTGAAAAAGACAAGAGGATTATAATATTGTCTCCCTTGCCAGGATGTTGTTGTTTTAATGTTATTTCCCTTGCCGGGATGTTATTGTTTTGTATATTGTTTCCCTTGACGAGATATGATTGTTGTACTATTGTTCCCTTTCCGGGATTTTATCGTGAATTTGTTGATTTCCTTGCCCTTATTGCTTTGTGATTGTTGTTTGTGAGGAAGAGTGTTAAAGCACGAAAAGTGATGTTGTGTATGGTTTTTGTGAGGAAGAGTGTAAAGCACGAAGGGTGATGTCGTGTATGATATTTGTGAGAGAGTGTTAAAGCATGAAAGGTGATGCCGTGCCACACGATGTACAATTTCGTGTCATGATATGAGTGTTAATGCACGAAGGATCATTCTATGCCATGATTATGCGAGGTAAAAGCACGAAGGGTGATGTCGTTCCAATTTTATTGATTTCACGGTGAGGACGAGAGTAAAGGCACGAAGGATGATGTCGTGCACTTATCTTTGATTTTCCTGATTTCATTTGATAATTGAGTTATGGTGTTCTTTGCATTTAACTGTTGGTTTCTGTTGCTACTTGTTGTTTCCCGCATCATGATTTCCCCCTAGTGATGACCCGGCCAGTCGTCTCATGAATTACTGCTCCGTTTCCCCCATTTCTTTTTCTTATTTCTTTGTTTATCGGTTCTATGAGTTATCAGGTTGGTTGGCTTGGGTTCAGAAAAGATTTGGTAAGGTTTGAGCCACTTAGTCTCTTTTGAGGAAGTTTAAGTTGGAAAAGTCAACCGGATATTGACTTATGTGTTAAAGAGCTCGATGTGAGTTCCGATGGTTTGGATAGCTTCGGGTGGTAATTTGGGACTTAGGAGAGTGATCGGAATATGTTTTGGAGGTCCGGTGTAGATTTAGGCTTGAATTGGCGAAATTAGATTTTGGCGTTTTCCGGTTGATAGGTGAGATTTTGATATAGGGGTCGAAATGGAATTCCGAGAGTCGCAGTAGTTCCTTAGTATCATTTGGGATGTGTGTGCAAAGTTTCAGGTCATTTGAACGTGGTTTGGTTGGGTTTTTGATCAAAAGCGGAATTCGAAAGATTTTGAAAGCTAAGGCTTGAATCCGATGAGTTTTGGTTGATCCGATGTTGTTTGAGGCGTTTTGAATATTTGTATAAGTTTGAATAACGTTGTGGGATATGTTTGTACTTTTGGTTGAGGTCTCAGGGGCCTCGGGGTGATTTCAGATGGTTGACGGAGAAGTTTGGAATTTTTGGTAAGCTGCCGATTTTCTGCTTCTGGTATTTCTGCACCTGCGGATTGGGGACCGCAGGTGAAATGCCGCAGATGTGTGAAGGGGGCCGCAGAGGCAAAAAATGCCTGGGAAGGCAGGAACCGTAGATGCGGTTGTGGGACCGCACCTGCGAAGGCGCAGATGTGGAGTGAGCATCGCAGATGTGATTTTGGTCGCTTTTGTGAAAACCAAATAAGCGGTTAATTAGCCGCAAATGCAGTACCGAAGAAGTGGGAATTGGGACGTAGATGCGAAAATGCCTGGGCCAGATAGTATAAATTGTTTCCTTCGCGATTTTTGAGCTATTCCAACATTTTTAAGAAGGATTTCAAAGGAACCTCATTGAGGTAAGGATTTTGTACCTAAAACTCGTTTCATGGTATTATTTCACGGATTAGGCTTGTAAGTAATGGAATTTAAGGATCAAAGTTTGGGGAAACTAGGGCTTGGAAACTTAGACCTTTGATTGAGGATTTGAAGGACCATTTGAGGTTGTATTTTAGAACTTTGATATGTATGAACTCATGGGGAGATAAAGAATCTATTGATGTAAAAATTATCGAATTCCGAGATGTGGGCCCAAGGGTCGGGTTTTTGTAATTTCGGGATTTGTGTTGTATATTGATTATTTTTGCTTGGGCTTCGTTCCCTTAGCATATTTTGACGTCGTGATCCTGATTTTGGATAGATTCGATGCGAGTAGAGGCCGATTCAAGGGGCAAAGGCATCGTAGGCTAGAGTTTGGACCGGATTAAGGTGAGTAATGATTGTAAATGATGTTCTGAGGGTATGAAACCCCTGATTGCACATCGTAGTGCTATATTGAGGTGACGCATACGCTATATGACGAGCGTGGGGTCATGCATTGTTGGGGATTGTGACTTAGTCCGTCCCGAATGATTCTTTTACCGCGTATTTGACTGAAAAATATTTGTTATCATCATGTTTTGGGATGAATGTCATATTTGGGCTTCGTGCCAACTATTTGAACCCTTAGGAGATTTTTATTGATATTTCCTCACTGTTTTTGACTTTATAGTTGAACTAGTTATGCTATATTCTACCGTTTTTCTTAATTCAACTATGTTTACTCTGTTTTAACACTTAAATAACATTTTAAATGATATTTTGGGCTGAGTACAATGTTTTACTGTTGCCCGAGTTGCTGTGAGATTCTGACTGAGTAAGGCCGAGGGCCTATGTTGTGAGGAAACATTGATTATGATTATGAGGCTAAGGGCATGAGATATGTACGCCACGAGGTAGCTTGTTGATATGAGGCCGAGAGCCTAGTGATGATGCAACGAGATGGCTTGATATTGCGTTCGGGCCGTAAGGGGCCCCTCCAGGAGTCTGCACACCCCCAGTGAGTGCGGGGTACCCATTATGAAGTGAGATATAGCCCGAGGGGCTGGTATTGTTGATATTGTGCCCGAGGGGCAATCCTTTATGTGCTTATTTATCTTATTTGTCTGTCATTTACCTGCTTAATTGTTAAAAAGGTGTTTCATGAAGTTTGAATTGAATTGAAATGATTTTTGCACATCTTTACTGCTTCACTACTTTACTGGGTTTTACTGCTTCCTTATAGCCTATAATGTGCCTTATGTGATTTCTTGCTTTCAGTCATTATTTATGATTATTACTCACCGAGTTGGAGTACTCACTTTATTCCCTGCACCTCATGTGCACATTCAGGCATTGTTGTTCCTGCTAGCGAGTGTTGATCTTTCCATCTCGGGTGAATTTGAAGATTTTCTAGGTAGCTACCGGCGTTCGCAGCCTAGAGCTTCTACCCTTATCTTATCTTTCTTTGTTTTAGACCAATATTGGACTATGTAGACCCTTCTTGTATGTATCCAGATTTGTAGTTGCTCATGACTAGTGACGCAAATTGAATTACTTACCGTATTTTTGGGGTTTTATTATGTTTAATGGCTTAATTTTTATTATAATTATTTAAAACTGAAATGGGAAAAAGTCAGCTGGCCTTGTCTTCCCGAGAGGTGCCATCAAGACCGGGTCCGAGTTTGGGGTCTTGACAAGTTGGTTTTAGATCCTAGGTTACATAGGTCTCACGAGTCATGAGCAAGTTTAGTAGAGTCTCGCGGATCGGTACGGAGACGTTTGTATTTATCCTCGAGAGGTTGCAGAACCTTTAGAAAACACTTCATATTCTTGAAATTCTTGTCGTGCGAATTTGTTGATCTATGTAATAAACTTTTGTCATTTTATTCTCTCAAATATGGTGAGGACATGCGCTACCGACCAGGATGTACGACCACTAGTACCACCAGCTGTGGCCACTAGAGGACGTAGTCGTGGTAGCAGTAGGGGCAAAGGTGTGGCCCGCACAGCAGCTAGGGCAGCACCTGCAAATCCACCATCCGCCCCAGTTCAGGATCTGGTCCCAGTTGTGGACGCTCTAGCAGCACCAGCTCAAGCACCAGCTGTGCCAATTGTGATTCCGGGTCTTCAGGAGGCCTTGGCTCAGATCCTATCAGTTTGCACTGGCCTAGCTCAGTGCGGTTTCAGTCATTACAATCGCAGCTACTTCTCAGGGCGGGGGAGGAAATTAGACTCCCGCCGCTCGCACACCTGAGCAGGTCGTACAGGGACTTCAGACACCGGGGGCGCATCCAGTCCAGCCAGTTGTAGCTGCTCAGGACTATGTAGTTCCTGCCATGCCAGAGGAAGAGCAACGTAGGTTGGAGAGGTTTGGTAGACTTTAGCCTCCGACCTTCAGCGGTGCAGAGGGCAAGGATGCCTAGGGTTTCTTGGATAAGTGTCAGAGGATACTTCGTACAGCGAGTATTCTGGAGACCAACGGGGTTGATTTCACTACTTATCAATTTTCGGGAGCTGCCTTCACTTGGTGGGAGAATTTTGAGAGGTGTAGGCCTGTTGGTGCAGCACCCCTTACCTGGCAGCAGTTCTCCGTTCTCTTTCTGGAGAAGTATGTGTCGTAGTCTCGCAGAGAGGAGCTGTGTAAGCATTTTGAGTGGTTGCGTCAGGGAGAGATGACTGTGATGCAGTATGAGATGAGGTTCTCTGAGTTAGCTCGTCATGCTATTTGGTTAGTTCCGACAGATAGAGAGAGGATTAGGAGGTTTGTTGATGGCCTCACTTATCAACTTCGTATTCCCATGACTAGGGTGAGGGTGATTGGTACAACCTCTGAGGAGGTTGTAGAAATTTCTCGAGGCATTGAGTCTGTTCGTCGCCAGGAACGAGAGGAGAGGGAGGCCAAGAGGCCTCGAGGGTCTGGTAGTTATAGTGGTGTTCCGTCGAGAGGCCAGTTTCCGTACGGCAGAGGCCGTCAATTTAGGCATGCTCAGCCAGCTCGCCCAGGTTATTGTGGGGCGTCATCGGTTCACGGTTCTCATAGTTCTCATCAGGGCCAGTCATCACTTAGTGCCCTTCCAGCTCAAAGTTCGTCCCGGGATCTATCAATTCAGGGCTCTTCTATGACAGGTGCATCTTCTAGTCACTCCGGTGCTAGGGGTTCCCTTCAGTACCCTTCTCCAGCACTTAAGAGTTGTTATGAGTGTGGAGAGATGGGTCACATGTGGAGGCAATGTCCTCATCGTCTTACGGGTTCATCTCAGCAGAAGGGTCAGTCATCGGCTTCAGCGCCAGTTACTTTACCACCACCCGCCCAGCCAGCTAGGGGTGGAGGTCAGTCAGCTAGGGGTCGCCCTAGTAGGGGAGGTCACTCAGGTGGCGGTCAGGCCCGTTTCTATGCATTTCCAAGCAGACCCGATGTTATTGCTTCGGATGTTGTTATCACAGGTATTGTTTCAGTCTACCACAAAGATGCCTCTGTATTATTTATTCCTGGTTCAACCTTTTCTTATGTGTCATCATACTTTGCTCGTTATTTGGGTATGCCCCGTGAGTCTCTTGTTTCACCTGTTCATCTATCTATACTGGTGGGCGATACTGTTGTTGTAGGCCGTGAGTACTGGTCCTGTGTGGTGACTATTAGGGGTTTGGAGAACCGAGTGGATCTTTTATTATTGTGTATGGTGGATTTCGATGTCATTTTGGGAATGGATTAGTTATCTCTGTGTCGTGCTATTCTGGACTATCATGCTAAGACAGTGACATTAGCTATATCGGGTGTGCCACAGATAATGTGGCGAGGTTTAACTGATTATGTTCCCAGTAGAGTAATCTCATTCTTGAAAGCCCAGTGTATGGTTGGGAAGGGTTGTCTTTCGTATCTAGACTTTGTGAGGGATGTCGGTGCAGAGACTCCCACTATTGATTATGTTCCAATTGTGAGGGATTTTCCCGATGTGTTTCCTGAAGACCTGTCGGGCATGCCAACGGACAGGGATGTTGATTTTGGTATTGACCTAGTGCTGGGCACTCAGCCCATTTCTATTCCGCCATATCGTATGGCACCAGCAGAGTTGAAGGAGTTAAAAGAGCAGCTTCAGGAACTCCTTGATAAGGGGTTCATTCGGCCTAGTATGTCACCTTGGGGTGCACCGGTTCTATTTGTGAAGAAGATGGATGGCACTATGAGGATGTGCATTGATTATGGGCAATTGAACAAAGTAACAGTTAAGAACAAGTATCTTTTGCCTCGCATTGATGATTTATTCGACCGGCTTTAGGGAGTAAGAGTGTTCTCCAAGATTGATCTTCGTTCAGGTTATCACCAGTTGAAGATCAAGGACTCGAATATTCTTAAGACAACTTTTAGGACCCGATATGGTCATTATGAGTTCTTGGTGATGTCTTTTGGGCTGACCAATGCCCCAGCAACGTTCATGCATTTGATGAACAGTGTGTTCCAGCCTTATCTCGACTCGTTTGTCATAGTCTTCATAGATGATATTCTGGCGTATTCGCGTATTCAGGAGGAACAAATGGAGCATTTAAGAGTTGTGTTGTAGAGATTGATAGAGGAGAAGCTTTATGCAAAATTCTCCAAGTGTGAGTTTTGGCTCAGTTCAGTGGCTTTCTTGCGACACGTGGTGTCCAGTGAGGGTATTCAGGTTGATCCGAAGAAGATAGAGGCGATTCAAAGTTGGCCTAGACCGTCCTCAGCCACAAAGATTTGCAGCTTTCTTGGTTTGGTGGGCTATTATCGCCGGTTTGTTTAGGGAATCTCATCTATCACATTTCCCTTGACCAAATTGACTCAGAAGGGTGCTTCATTTGTATGGTCGGATGAGTATGAGGAGAGCTTTCCGAAGCTCAAGATAGCCTTGACCATAGCTCCAATGTTAGTCTTGCCAACAGCTTCAATTTCATACACCATGTATTGTGATGCTTCGAGAGTTGGCATTGGGTGTGCATTGATGCAGGAGGGCAGAGTTATTGGTTATGCTTCTCGTCAGTTGAAACCCCATGAGAAGAACTACCCCATTCATGATTTGGAGTTGGTTGCCATAGTTCATGCATTGAAGATTTGGAGGCATTACTTGTATGGTATGTCTTGCGAGGTGTTTACTGATCATCGTAGTCTCCAGCACTTGTTCAAGCAAAAGGATCTTAATTTGAGGCTGCGGAGATAGTTGGAGTTTCTAAAGGATTATGATATCACTATGTTGTACCATCCGGGGAAGACCAATGGGGTGGCCGATGCTTTGAGCTGAAAGGCGGTGAGTATGGAAGTTTGGCATATATTCTAGTTGGGGAGAGACCTCTTGCAGTTGATGTTCAGGCCTTGGCCAATCGGTTCGTGAGGTTAGATATTACGGAGCCCAGTCGGGTATTGGCTTGTGTAGTTTCTCGGTCTTCCTTATATGATCGTATCAGAGAGCGCCAGTATAATGATCCGCACATGCTTGTCCTTAAGGACAGAGTATAGCATGATGATGCCATAGATGTGACCATTGGTGATGATGGGGTGTTGAGGATGCAGGGCCGGATATATGTGCCCAAAGTGGATGGGCTTCAGGAGTTGATTTTGGAGCAGGCCCATAGCTCTCAGTATTCCATTCATTCGGGTGCCGCAAAGATGTATCAGGATTTGAGGCAGCATTATTGGTGGAGGAGAATGAAGAAAGATATTGTGGGATTTGTAGCTCGGTGTCTCAATTGTCAGCAGGTTAAATATGAGCATTAGAGACTGGGTGGCTTGCTTCAGCGGATGGATATTCCAGAGTGGAAGTGGGAGCGGATCAGTATGGACTTTGTAGTTGGACTTCCATGGACTCTGAAGAAGTTCGATGCTATTTGGGTGATTGTGGATCGGCTGACCAAGTCTGCACATTTCATTCCTGTGTATACTACCTCTTCAGAGTGGTTGGCATAAATCTATATCCGAGAGATAGTTCGTTTGCATGGTGTCCCAGTTTCCATCATTTCAGATAGGGGCACTTAGTTTACTTCGCAGTTTTGGAGGTCTGTGCAACGACAGTTGGGTACTCAAGTTGAGTTAAGCACAGGTTTTCACCCTTAGACGGACGGACAGTCCGAGCGCACAATCCAGATATTTAAGGACATGTTGCGTTCTTTTGTCATTGATTTCGGAGGGTCATGGGATCTGTTTCTACCGCTCGCAGAGTTTACTAGTAACAACAGCTACCAGTCGAGTATTCAGATGGCCCCATATAAGGCTTTGTATAGGAGGCAGTATAGATCTACAATTGGTTGGTTTGAGCCAGGTTAGGCTAGGCTATTGGGGACATACTTGGTTCAGGATGCTTTAGAAAAGGTGAAGGTAATTCAGGAGAGGATTCAAACAGTGCAGTCAAGGAAAAGGATTTATGCTGACAGGAAGGTTCGAGATGTGTCCTACATGGTTGGTGAGAAGGTTCTGTTGATGGATTCACCCATGAAGGGTGTTAGGAGATTTAGGAAGAAAGGTAAATTGATTCCTCGGTTCATTGGGCCTTTTGAGGTGCCTCGGAGGATTGGGGATATGGCTTATGATCTTGCTTTGCCACCCAGCTTGTCAAGTGTGCATCCGGTATTTCATGTTTGTATACTCCGGAAGTATATTGGGGATCCGTCTCATCTTCTGGATTTTAGCGCGGTTCAGTTAGATGATGATTTGACCTATGATGTGGAGCCAATAGCTATTTTGGGTCGTCGGGTTAGAAAGTTGAGGTCAAAGGACATAGCTTCACTGAAATTGTAGTGGAGAGGTCGGCCCGTGGAGGAGTCTACCTGGGAGACTGAGCGGGAGATGCGGAGTAGATATACTTACCTGTTTGAGGCTTCAGGTATGTTTCTTGACTCGTTCGAGGACGAACATTTGTTTAAGTTGTGGAGGATGTGACGACTTGACCAGTCGTCTCATGAATTACCGCCTTGTTTCCCCCATTTCTGCTTCTTATTGCTTTGTTTATCGGTTCTATGAGTGATTGGGTTGGTTGGCTCAGGTTCGGAAAGGATTTGGTAAGGTTTGAGACACATAGCCTCTTTTGATGAAGCTTAAGTTGGAAAAGTCAACTGGATGTTGACTTATGTGTTAAAGGGCTCGGATGTGAGTTCTGATTGTTTGGATAGTTTCAGGAGGTGATTTGGGACTTAGGAGCGTGATCGGAATGTGTTTTCGAGGTCCGGTGTAGATTTAGGCTTGAATTGGCGAAATTAGATTTTTTGGTGTTTTTCGGTTGATAGATGAAATTTTTATATAGGGGTCGGAATGGAATTCTGAGAGTTGAAGTAGTTCTGTTGTGGCATTTGGGATGTGTGTGCAAAATTTCAGGTCATTCGGACGTGGTTTGGTTGGGGTTTTGATCAAAAACGGAATTCGGAAGATTTTGGAAACTTGGGCTTGAATCCGATGAGTTTTGGTTGATCCGATGTTGTTTGAGGCATTTTGAAGATTTGTATAAGTTTGAATAACGTTATGGGGATATTTTTGTACTTTTGGTTGAGGTCCCGGGGGCATCGGGGTGATTTCGGATGGTTGACGGAGAAGTTTGGAATTTTTGGTAAGCTGCAGATTTTCTTCTTCTGGTATTTCCCCACCTGCAGATTTGGGACCGCAGGTGCGATGCCACAGATGCGTGAAGGGGGGCACAGAAGCGGAAAATGCCTGGGAAGGCAGGAACCGCAGATGCGGTTGTGGGACCGCACCTGCGAAGGCACAAATGCGGAGTGAGCATCGCAGATGCGATTTTGGTCGCTTTAGTAAAAACCATAGAAGTGGTTAATTTGCCGCAGATGCGAAAACGCCTGGGAAAGATAGTATAAATTGTTTCCTTCACGATTTTTGAGCTATTCCACCTTTTTTAAGTCGGCTTTGGAGCTTTTTGGACGATTTTGAAGAAGGATTTCAAGGGAACCTCATTGAGGTAAGGATTTTGGACCTAAAACTTGTTTCCATGGTATTATTTCATGGATTAGGCTTGTAATTGATGGAATTTAAGGATCAATGTTTGGGGAAACTAGGGCTTGGAAACTTAGACCTTTGATTGAGGATTTGAAGGACCATTTGAGGTCGAATTTCAGAACTTTTGATATGTATGAAATTGTGGGGAGATAAGGAATCTATTAATGTAAAAATTATCAAATTCCGAGACGTGGGCCCGGGGGTTGGGTTTTGGTAATTTTGGGATTTATGTTGTATATTGATTATTTTTGCTTGGGCTTCGTTTCCTTAGTCTATTTTGACGCCGTGATTCTGATTTTGGATAGATTCGACGCGAGTGGAGGCCGATTCGAGGGGCAAAGGCTCGCAGGCTAGAGTTTAGACCAAATTGACGTGAGTAATGATTGTAAATGATGTTCTGAGGGTATGAAACCCCGGATTGCACATTGTAGGGCTATATTGAGGTGACGCACATGCTAGATGACGAGTGTGGTGTCATGCACTATTGGGGATTGTGACTTAGTCCGTCCCGAATGACTGTTTTACCGCGTATTTGACTGAAAACTATTTCCTATCATCATGTTTTGGGCTGAATGTCATATTTGGGCTTCGTGCCAACTATTTGAACCCTTAGGGGATTTTAATTGATATTTCCTCACTGTTTTCACTTTATACTTGAACTCAGTCATGCTATATTCTACCGTTTTTCATAACTCATCAATGTTTACTCTGCTTTAACACTTAAATAATATTTTAAATGATATTTTGGGGTGAGCACTATGTTTTACTGTTGCCCGAGTGGCTGTGAGATTCTGACTGAGTAATGCTGAGGGCCTATGTTGTGAGGAAACACTGATTATGATTATGATTATGAGGCCAAGGGCATGAGATATGTACGCCACAAGGTGGCTTGTTGATATGAGGTCGAGAGCCTAGTGAAGATGCCACGCGATGGCTTGATATTGCGCTTGGGCCGTAAGGGGACCCTCTAGGAGTCTGCACACCCCCAGTGAGCACGGGTACCCATTGTGATGTGAGATATAGCCCGAGGGGCTGATATTGTTGACATTGTGCCCAAGGGGCAATCCTTTATGTGATTATCTGTCTTATTTGTCTATCATTTACTTGCTTAATTGTTAAAAAGGTGTTTCGTGAAGTTTGAACTGAATTGAAATGATTTTTCACATCTTTACTACTTCACTACTTTACTGGCTTTTACTGCTTCTTTATAGCCTATAATGTGCCTTACATGATTTTTTGCTTTCAGTCTTTATTTATGATTATTACTCACTGAGTTGCAGTACTCACTTTACTCACTGCATCCCGTGTGCAGATTCATGCATTGCTGATCCCCGCTAGCAAGTGTTGATCTTTCCAGCTCGGGCGGATTCGAAGATTCTCTAGGTAGCTACTGGCGTTCGCAGCCTAGAGCTTATTCCCTTATCTTATCTTTCTCTGTTTTAGACTTGTATTGGACTATGTAGACCCTTCTTCTATTTATCCGGATTTGTAGTCGCTCATGACTAGTAACACCTCGGTATCGGGCTGTGTTGGTTTTGTATTCCGCAAATTGAATTATTCACCGTATTTTTGGGGTTTTATTATGTTTAATGGCTTTAATTCTTATTGTAATTGTTTAAAACTGAAATGGGAAAGAGTCGGCTGGCCTTGTATTCACGAGAGGCGCCATCACGACCGGTCCAGGTTTGGGGTCGTAACACCCTTTCCTACCTTTACTTGTAAAGTTTTGCTTTTATTTTCTGTTGTATATGATTTAACTACACAAGTTTATTTGGTAGTTTGGTCCTAGCCTCGTCACTACTTCACCGAGGTTAGGCTAGGCACTTACCCGCACATGGGGTCGGTTGTGCTGATACTACACTTTGCAATGTGTTCAGATCCCGGTACTAGAGCATACCGACCATAGCTTTGGGTTGCTGCCTTCAGTCCATTCGGAGATCCGAGATAGCTCTACAGGCGTCCGCAGGCCTTGGCATCTCTTTCTATCCTTTGTTTTCTGCTTTTTTTATGTATTTTAGAGACAGTGTTGTATTTATCTTTCGGACCCTTATTTGTAGTATTCCTAGACAGTCTGTGAAATTGTCACACCAGTTCTGGGTAGTTTATGCTTAAGGATTTGTATTGGTAATATTTAAATGGTTATATTTTGTCTTCTGCTTATTAAATTTTGTTGTTTATATGATGTTGATTCATAATTATTAAAGGATTAAAAATGGAAAAAGGGGTAAATAATTCAAATGGTTGGCTTGCCTAGCTTTCACTAGTAGGCGCCATCACGACTCCCGAGGGTGGAAAATCCGGGTCATGACAAGTTGGTATCAGAACTCTAGGTTACTTAGGTCTCACAATTCACGGACAATCTTAGTAGAGTCTGATAGATCGGTATGGAGACGTTTGTATTATCCCCTAGAGGTTATAGAGTTAGGAAAAATTTCACATCTATTCTTTCCTATCGTGCGGTTTGGTTTCTCAATGCTAATTGAATTTCTACTCTGTTCTTTCGTAGATGGCGAGAAAACGTGCTTCCTCATCCACTGATCAGCAGCCCGAGCCCCCAGCAGCAGCTCCCACGAGGGGCAAAGGGTGAGGCCAAGGCCGTGCTAGAGGCTGAGGTAGGGGCAAAGCTCAGCCTAGAGTAGCAGCACCAGCGGCGGAGCCTCAGGTTGAGTTCGATGATGAGGTTTCGGCTCGGGCAGTTTCGGTGGGCCCAGCTCACGTCCCAGAGGGGTTCATTGCTATCCCAATACTTCAGGATGCTCTGGTCCATCTAGTGGGCCTTATGGAGAGTGTCACCCGGGTAGACTTGCTTCCTGTAGCACCAGCCGTCTCTCAGGCTGGAGGAGGAGCCTAGACTCCTACTACCCGCACTCCGGAGCAGATGGCTCCCTAGTTTCAGACTCTAGCAGCTCAGCCAGTTGGAGCTATCTGGCCAGGTGTGGTAGCTCAGATCGGTGATGGAGTAGCTATGTCTGTTGATGCCTTGTGGATATTGGGCAGGTTTACCAAGCTCTTCACTACCACTTTCAGCGGTGCATCTTATGAGGATCCCCATGATTATTTAGACAGTTGTCATAAGGTTCTCAGGAAGATGGAGATAGTGGAGACCAATGGGGTCGACTTTGTTGCATTTCGTTTGTCCGGATCCACCAAGACATGGTAGAGAGATTATTATTTGGCTAGACCAGTTGGGTCACCAGCTTTGACTTGGGATTAGTTTTCTCAGCTATTTCTGGAGAAATTTCTCCCTGGCACTCAGATGGAGAGCTACCAGAGGCAGTTTGAGCGTCTCTAGTAGGGTACTATGACTGTTACTTAGTATGAGACCAGGTTTATTGATTTGGCCTATCATGCTCTTCTTATAATTCCCACTGAGAGAGAGTGAGTGAGGAGGTTCATTGAGGGACTCATTTAGCCTATTCGACTTCAGATGGCTAAGGAAACAGGGAATGAGATTTCCTTTCAGGATGCGGCCAATGTGGCCAGGAGGGTTGAGATTGTTCTATCACGGGGGGGGGGGGGGTCAGGGATCTGACAAGAGGCCTCGTCATTTAGGCCGATTTAGTAGTGCCTCATCTAGAGGTAGGGATTCGTATGGTAGAGACCATCCTCCTAGGCCTTTTTAGTTAGCACTTCAGGTTTCTCAAGGTGCTTCAGGTGGCCGTGGTTCTCATATGCAGTATTCCGATCAGTAGTCCTGCAGTACACCACCAGCTTCTATCAGTGCACTTCCGCTCTAGAGTTTTTGGGATGGTCATTCAAGTCATCAGGGTCAGTAGTCTCAGCAACCGAGGGCTTGTTATACTTGTCGCGATATGGGGCATATTGCTAGATTTTGCCCTCAAGCATCAAACAGCTCTCAACATCAGGGTTCCCGTGCCATGGTTCAGGCACTGAGTGTTTCACAGCCCGCTCAGCCAGCTAGAGGTGGCGGTAAAGGTGCTAGATGTGGAGGTAGAGGTATTAGAGGTAGAGGTCAGGCCGCTAGAGGTGTAGGCCAGCCAGCAGCAGGCCATCCCAGAGATGTAGTTTAGGGTAATGGGGCACTGCCCCGATGTTATGCTCTTCCAGCCAGGCTTGAGGCTGAGGCTTTTGATGTAGTTATCACAGGTACTGTTCTAGTTTGTAGTAGAGATGCTTCAATTCTATTTGATCCAGGATCTACGTACTCCTATGTGTCATCTTATTTTGCACCGTATTTGGTCATGCCTAGTGATTCCTTGAGTGCTCCTATATATGTGTCTACACCAGTGGGTGATTCTATTGTGGTAGATCGTGTCCATCGTTCATGTATAGTTGTGATTGGGGGTCTTGAGACTCGCGTAGATTTATTATTTTTGGATATGGTTGATTTTAATGTTATATTGGGGATGGACTGGTTATCACCTTACCATGCCATTTTGGACTGTTATGCCAAGACTGTGACCTTAGCCTTACCGGGGTTGCCTCGTTTAGAGTGGAGTGGGACTCCTGGTCATTCTACCTGTAGTGTTATCTCATATATGAAGGCTCGGCGTATGGTCAAGAAGGGGTTGTTTGGCCAATTTGGCATATGTTCGTGATTCTAGTGTTGAGGTTCCTTCTATGGATTTTGTGCCTGTTGTTCGTGAGTTTCCTGAGGTTTTTCCTTCAGACCTACCGGGTATGCCACCTAACATGGATATTGACTTCTGCATTGACTTGGCTTCGGGCACTCAGCCCATTTTTATTCCGACGTATCGTATGGCCCCGCCTGAGTTGAAAGAATTGAAGGAGCAGTTGCAAGACTTGCTTGATAAGGGCTTTATTAGACCTAGTGTCTCGCCTTGGGGTGCGCTGGTGTTGTTTGTTAAGAAGAAGGACGGATCGATGAGAATGTGTATAGATTACCGGCAGTTGAACAAGGTTACAATCAAGAATAAGTATCCATTGCCGAGGATTAATGATTTGTTTGATCAGCTTCAGGGTGACAAGGTATTTTCGAAGATTGACTTGAGATCTGGCTACCATCAATTGAGGATTAGGACATCCGATGTCCCTAGGACAGCTTTCCGCACTCGGTACGTGCATTATGAGTTCTTGGTGATATCATTTGGGTTGACAAATACCCCAGCAGCTTTTATGGATTTGATAAACCGAGTGATTATGCCTTACTTGGATTCATTTGTGATAGTCTTCATTGATGATATTTTGATCTATTCCCACAGTCAGGAGGAGCATGAGCAGCATATGAGAGTGGTTCTTTAGACTTTTGAGAGATAGTCAGTTGTATGCTAAGTTTTCAAAGTGCGAGTTTTTGTTGGGGTCAGTTGCCTTCTTGGGTCATGTTGTTTTAGCAGAGGGTATTCAGGTAGATCCAAAGAAAATAGAGATAGTCAAGGACTGGCCTAGACCCCCATCAGCTATAGAGATCCAGAGTTTCTTTCGTTTGACAGGTTATTATCGTCGGTTTGTGAAGGGGTTTTCATCTATTGCAGCCCCAATGACCAGGTTGACCTAGAAAGGTGCCCAGTTCAGGTGGTCGGACGAGTGTGAGGCGAGCTTTCAGAAGCTCAAGACAGCTTTGACTACGGCGCCAGTGTTGGTTTTGTCTATAGGTGCAGGGCCATATACAATTTATTGTGATGCATCTCGTATTGGACTTGGTGTGGTGTTGATGTAGGATGGCAAGGTCATTGCTTATGCTTCGCGGCAGTTGAACATTCATGAGAAGAATTATCCAGTTCATGATTTTGAGTTAGCAGCAATTATTCACGCGTTGAAGATTTGGAGGCATTATCTATATGGCGTGTCATGGGAGGTGTTCACGGATCACAAAAGTCGGCAGTACTTATTCAAGAAGAAGGAGCTAAATTTGAGGCAGAGGAGATGGTTGGAGCTGTTGAATGACTATGATATCACTATCTTATATCATCCGGGAAAGGCCAATGTGGTGGCCGATGCTTTGAGTAGGAAGTCGGCCAGTATAGGCAGTCTTGCGTATATTCCGGTCGGTGAGAGACTGATTGCTCTGGATGTTCAGGCTTTGGCCAATCAGTTCATGAGGTTGGATGTTTCTGAGCCTAGCCATGTATTACCTTGCACAGTCGCTCGTTTTTCATTATTTGAGCGTATTCAAGATCGGTAGTATGGCGACCCTCATTTGTGTGTCCTTAGGGACACAGTGCAGCACAGAGGTGCCAAGCAGGTCACATTAGGAGATGATAGAGTTTTGAGGCTATAGGGTCGAGTTTGTGTGCCTAATGTGGATGGGCTCCGCGAGTTGATTCCAGAAGAGGCCCACAATTCCCTATAATATATTCATCTGGGCGCCGCTAAGATGTATCAGGATTTGTGGCAGCATTATTGGTGGAGGAGGATAAAGAAGCATACTGTTGCATATGTGCCTCAGTGTTTGAATTGTCAGCATGTAAAGTACGAGCATCAGAGACCTGGTGGTGTGTTCCAGAATATTGAGATTCCTGAGTGGAAGTGGGAGCGTATCACTATGGATTTCATTGTTGGACCCCCACGGACTCAAAGGAAGTTCGATGCAGTGTGGGTTATTGTTGATAGGCTGACCAAGTCACCACATTTCATTCATGTGGCAGTCATCTATTCTTTAGAGAGGTTAGCTGAGATATACATCCGGGAGATTTTTCGTCTTCATGGGGTGCCCGTGTCTATCATTTCGGACCGAGGTATGCAGTTTACCTCACATTTCTAGAGGGCAGTTCAGCGTGAGTTGGGCACACAGGGGGAGTTGAGCACACCATTTCATCCTTAGACGGACGGGCAGTCCGAACGTACTATTCAGATTTTGTGTTAGCCACAGCTACCAGTCAAGTATCCAGATGGCTCCTTATGAGGCTTTATATGGTAGGCGGTGTTGGTCGTCGGTTGGATGGTATGAGCCGGGAGAAGCTCGGTTGTTGGGTACGGATCTTGTACAGGATGCCTTGGACAAGGTCAAGATTATTCAGGATAGGCTTCGTACAGCTCAATCCAGGCAAAAGAGTTATGCCGACCATAAGGTTCGAGATGTGGCATTCATGGTTGGCGAGCGGATGTTGCTTTGGGTGTCGCCTATGAAGGGCGTGATGAGATTTGGAAAGAAGGGCAAGCTTAACCCTAGGTTCATTGGCTCGTTTGAGATTGTTGATCGAGTAGGAGAGGTGGCTTACAGACTTGCATTGCCACCAAGCCTATCAGCCGTGCATCTGGTGTTTCATGTGTCCATGCTTCGGAAATATCACGACGATCCATCCCACGTGTTAGATTTCAACACTGTCCAGTTGGACAAGGACTTGTCCTATAAGGAGGAGCTGATAGCTATTCTGGACCGGCAGGTTCGTCAGTTGAGATCGAAGAGTTTCCCTTCTGTTCGTTTTCAATAGAGAGGTCAGCCTATTCAGGCATCAACCTGGGAGTCCGAGTTCGATATGCGGAGCCGTTATCCCTATCTTTTCTCCGACTCATGTCTTCTTTCTTTTGTTCGTTCGAGGACGAATGGTTGTTTTAGAGGTGGATAATGTGATGACCCAAAAGGTCATCACTTATTTTAGAAATAAATTATGTGTTCTGAGGCCTTACAAAATCCGTTTTGTTTTACCTCGATTTGTGTGTGCAGTCTGAGCATGTATCCGGAAAGCCATTATGTGAAAATCTATGAAAAATGGTGAATTTTGCTTTTAAAATAAATTTAGGTTGACTTCGGTAAACAATTTGGGTAAACGGATCCAGACCCGTGATTTGATGGCCCTGGAGGGTCCGTAAGAAAATACGGGACTTGGGTGCATGCCCGAAATCGAATTTCGAGGTCCCAAGCCTGAGAAATGAATTTTTGAAGAAAATTATTTAACTGAAAATTTTAGAGTTTTTGGGAATTTGAATGTAATTTAATTTGATGGTATCAGGTCTGTATTTTTGTTCAGTAGCCCGGTACAGGTCTTATATCTGATTTAAGTTAAGCCTGTAAAATTTGGTAGGAAATGGACTTGAAATGACGTGAATCGGACCTTCGGTTGTTGAAATTTGAACTTAAGAGTTCATGAGATTTTTCTTTGATTTTTGTGCTAAATTTATAGTTATTGATGTTATTTTGATGATTTGATCGCATGAGCAAGTCCGTATTATGTTTTGTGCATGGTTGGTTTGGAGCCCCGAGGGCTCGGCTGAATTTTGGATAGGCCACAGATTGAAATTTGGACTTAGGACATTGTCGGTGTGGTAAAGGCCTGCAGGCTTCGCAATTGTGAAGCCTGGCTCGCAAATGCGAACATTGTATCGCAAATGCGAACTATAGGATGGGTTGCCTTGGTCGCAAATGCGACAGCAGCATCGCAAATGTGAAGAGAACAAGAATCCTTAGGGTTCGCAAATGCGAAGAAAGCAGGTTTCTTAAGGGTTTGCAATTGCGAACCCTGGTCGCAATTGCGGTATCAGAGACCTGCTAAAATGAATTTCAGACGGGATTTCAACCATTTTTACAACCTTTTCAAAACCTAAACACCTTCGGGCGATTTTTCAAAAACAACTAATCTTCCAAATCAATTGTACGTCAATTCTAGCTCATTTCTTTCAATCTAATCCATATTTTTACATGATTTCAACTCATAATCAAGGGTTTTCATTGGAAAAATTGGGTGTTTTGGGTAGAACTTAGGTTTTTCAAATTTTGGGGATTTGGACCTCGATTTGAGGTCTGATTTCAAAACATATTATATATTTGGATTCATGGGGGTATGGGTAATCGGGTTTTGGTTCGAACCTCGGGTTTTGACCATGTGGGCCCGGGGTCGATTTTTGACTTTTTGGAAGAAACATTAGAAAACCTATTTTCATGCATTGGAATTGATTCATTTAGCATTTATTGATATAGTTAAGTAACTTGTGGCTAGATATAAGAGAATTAGTGGTGGAATCAAGAGGCAAAGCGGTAGTTGAGGCTTGAATTGTGTTTGTGGCATCGAGGTAAGTGTTTGGTCTAACCTTAGCTTGAGGGATTAGGAGTTGTGTCCTATGTGCTATGTGTTAGTTGTTGAGTACGACGTATAAGAATGGTGACGAGTGTCTATACGTTGGTATCAAGCATGACCGTGAGTCTTATACTATGATTAATGTGACACCATTTGTATTATTCATGTCTTATGTAATGATTTTTATTGTTGAGCAGGGCTTGTGGAAGTAATATTGGTATTTTAACATTGAAGAGCATTGGTTCAAGTTGTAAAATGATTTGTTGAAGTATAATTGGCAATTGCACCTTATAGAGCATTGGCTCAAATTGTGAATTTACTTGTGAAATAAATGTGAAAAAGAAAAGAGGATTATGATATTGTCTCCCTTGCCGGGATGTTGTTGTTTTAATGTTATCTCCCTTGCCGGGATGTTATTGTTTTGATATTGTTTCCCTTGTCGGGATATGATTGTTGTACTATTGTTCCCTTTCCGGGATTTTATTGTTAATTTGTTGATTTCCTTGCCCTTATTGCTTTGTGATTGTTGTTTGGGTGAGGAAGAGTGTTAAAGCACGAAGGGTGATGTCGTGTATGGTATTTGTGAGGAAGAGTGTAAAGCACGAAGGATGATGCCGTGTATGATATTTGTGAGAGAGTGTTAAAGCACGGAGGGTGATGTCGTGCCGCACGATGTACAATTATGTGCCATAATATGAGTGTTAATACACGAAGGATCATTCCATGCCATGATTATGTGAGGTAAAAGCATGAAGGGTAATGTCGTGCCGATTTTATTGATTTTACGGTGAGGACGAGAGTAAAACCACGAAGGGTGATGCTGTGCACTTGTCTTCGATTTTCCTGATTTCATTTGATAATTGAGTTATGGTGTTCTTTACATTTAACTGTTGGTTTCTGTTGCTACTTGTTGTTCCCCGCAGCATGATTTCCCCTTCTTATCTCTAATTGTAAAGTTTTTCTTTTATTTTTTGTTGTATATGATTTAGCTGCACAGGTTTATTTGGTAGTCTGGTCCTAGCCTCGTCACTACTTCACCGAGGTTAGGCTTGGTTCTTACCAGCACATGGGGTCGGTTGTGTTGATACTACACTCTACACTATGTGCAGATCCCGGTACTGGAGCATGCAGACCATAGCTTTGGGTTGCTGCCTTCAGTCCATTCGGAGATCTGAGATAGTCCTGCAGGCGTCCGCAGGCCTTGGCATCTCCTTCT
This sequence comes from Nicotiana sylvestris, assembly GCF_000393655.2. NCBI lineage: Eukaryota > Viridiplantae > Streptophyta > Magnoliopsida > Solanales > Solanaceae > Nicotiana > Nicotiana sylvestris. The sequence continues at coordinate 73,988,759 of NC_091062.1, forward strand.
ATCCTTTGCTTTCTGTCTCTTTTATGTATTTCAGAGACAGCGTTGTATTTATCTTTCGGACCCTTATTTGTTGTATTCCTAGACAATCTGTGAAATTATGACACCAGTTCTGGGTAGTTTATGCTTAAGGATTTGTATTGGTAATATATAAATGGTTATATTTTGTTCTTCCACTTATTAAATTTCGTTGTTTATATGATGTTGATTCATAATTATTAAAGGACTAAAAATGGAAAAAGGGTAAATAGTTCAAATGGTTAGCTTGCCTAGCTTTCACTAGTAGGCGCCATCCCGACTCCCGAGAATGGAAAATCTGGGTCGTGACATCTCTAAATGTTTGCCTATTTTCAGCCATGAAGAGGGCTATGCCATTTGGTGAACAAGTGGATGTCTCATCTGATGAATCATCTTCGTCTAATGGGGATGACCATAAAGCAGAAAGCGAGCAGATGAGCAACAACATTGTTGTAGACCAAGTTGTTGAAGAACTTGTTTTTGAAGGTACTAAAACTATTTGTGATCATTTAGACATGGTTAAGTGTGAAAATGAGCAAATGCGCAATTTCCATAAATGACTCTATTCATAGAAATGCTAGAGATGCTTATGTTCTTTATTCTCTATGTGTCATATTAATCTATCATCTGTTCATGGGTCTCAGATAAATACGTAAGTTGCAAAAGTTTACTTTATGATATTATTCAAAGGCGTAATAGTCTTATGACACTCCAAGAGATTTTATTGACGTACTTCTCATGCATTGCATTCATGTACATTGACCCATAACTAGATAGTTATATACGTGTATATATGTATATATAAGTATATAGGATATGGGAACGGTTATGGTGTTATATACGTACCACCAACTGATCAGTTGGTATACATTGTTGATTTGCCTACAGTGGTCGGGATGATATGATGGGACGCTCTCAAAGGCATGATGATGGTATGAACACATGTATATATGCACGACATGATATTCATACGCATATGCATGACACTATAAGTATTAAATGATATACAGAGTTATCCAGACTTACAGGTTGAGTCATGTACTCCATGTTTCTTTCATGTCCTTTATATATATATATATATATATATCGATTTACATGCCTTACATACTAGGTACATTGTTCGTACTGACGTCCTTTTGTTGTGGACTTTGCATTCATGCCTGCAGGTATAAGTAATCAATTTGATGAACCCTCATTGTAGACGAGGTTAGTATTCAGCGAAGGATCGGTAGGACTCCACCTCATTCGGAGTGCAGCCGAATCTATGAACCATTGCGTCAGAGTTTTACTTCAGACTTATGGGTAGGTCGATACCCTGCCCCATTTGATGTCAAATTAACTTAGAGGCTTTATAGACAGAGATTCAGTTTGTACAGTATGTCAGAGGCCTTGACGGCTCATATATATTCATGTCTTAAGAAGGATAGTTTATTGACACAGTGTTGCCTACTTATAGTTATGCATTACGAGTTGTTGCCATGTTGGCCTACGATGGTCAGATAAAGAATGTGTAATAGAATGGTTCGCTCGGGCCAGTACGGCACCGGGTACCAGCTGTGCCTCCCTAGGTTCGGGGCGTGACAAAGTGGTATCAGAGCGTGTCGTGTCCTAAGGATTCTACAAAGTCGTGCCTAGTAGAGTCTCACTTATGGGTGTGTTGCACACCACATTTATAATTGAGAGGCTATTGGGAATTTAGGAAATATTACCCTTCTTTTGTTTGCAGATCGTGCCATAGAGCTAAGTCGTAAGAAGTCAATATAAAGTTTCCATCGAATTTTGTATGTACTAGAGCTGCTATAATAACAATGTTTTAAGGCGTAGATGTAATCTCTACTTATGTGGGAGGAAAGTTATGGAAGAAACAGAAGATAAGATACAAGATTGAAAGGTAAGTAAGATAAATGTGAAGAATATACGAGATACCCAAGTCCAAAAAGTTGTGAATAGTCAAGACTTCAAGAATAATTTGGGTTTTAAGTTTAATTTACAGAGGAGACCCTAATGAAAATTTTGTAAATCTCTAAGAGTTAACATTCGAGGACGAATGTTATAAAGGGGGAAGGATGTTACATCATGTACCTTAGTGTTAGGATTCATCGAAGTAATAACATATGAGTTATAAGGGATTAAGGTTATACATAAAGAGGATGTAAGACCCTGTAAGTTTGAAGAATTTCAGAACTACTATATATTGGCTTGATATGTATTTTCTTTGAAGTAAATCCATTTATCTATTTAATTGTTCATTGTGCACTTATATATTATAAAGTACACATATTGGATGCAGTCATTAACATTTAGGGGCAGATTATTTGTTTGCTTGAACCATACGCGTATGCATTGCAGTAGAGAATAATTGCAATGGCTTCTCTTAGTTTCTTTCACTGTCTTGGAGATCCTATTTTATTAATTTTTTGGTGTTTCATGTAGATGATAGAAATTTATTTGTTATGTTTCTTGAGGATGTAGAAGCATGTTATAATAACCTCTCCAGATGGAATAAGACCGATTTTTTGTGATAGACCATTCATTAGATTATAGAGGATTTGTGATAAAACCCCGTAAGTTAACAACCTTGACATTGTTAGATATATTTTGATATGGTATTTTGGGTGGAACATTTTGTGTAAAAAGTTTTAAAAAAATAAATATTATTTTATATAGTTATTAATATTACTACTTTCGAATATGCTTTAAATTATACACATAATATAAGAAAGTTTATGAGATTTTCTTTATTGTAAGGACATAAATTATTTTCTTACAAGAAAAGAAGGTTATATTTTTACCATTTTAAGAATTAAGCGTACGAAAATTTGTACTTTTTATATGAGATTAGAAAAATTATAAGTTGAGAAAATATATGTATTTTTTACATAAATATTTTAATAAAATAAGAGTGTATGTATTTATTTTATATGGCACTGCATGACCATAATAGTAAGTTATATAAACTTTGTTAAAAGTAATTAGTATTTTAAGTAATTTGAGATAATTCTTAATTATGTGGATAATTAATTAATTGTGGGGATAATAATGATATTAAATAGGATTAAATGGATAAAGATTTTTTTCTATAAGGTGTCACATGGCACTAAGCTAGGCCAAGGTGGCACATGGCACTAAGCTAGGATAGGGGGATTCACCTTACCTGTTTGTTATAGCCATGGAGTATCTCAATAGATCTCTGAAAACACTGACAAAGATCCCAGACTTCAACTTTCATCCTAAATGCAGCAAACTTCATATTGTTCATATCTGCTTTGCAGATGATCTTCTTATGTGTTGTAGGGCTAATGAAGTATCAATGAAGATGTTGATGAGATGTTTTAAACAGTTTTCTGAAGTATTTGGGTTGCATGCTAATATGGACAAAAGTTCATTATATATAGCTGGAGTTAAAGGGGAATTCAAAGACAAAATGTTAACTGAATTGCAACTATCAGAAGGGAGCTTATCATTCAAATATTTGGGAATACCTTTGGCTGCAAAAATGATCAGTATACAACAATGTATGCCACTGGTGGAAAGAATTGTGGATAGAATTAGAAGCTGGACCTCCAAATTTCTTTCATATGCAGGCAGATTACAACTTATTAAGAGTGTGTTGTTTGAAATGCAAATATATTGGGCTCAAGTGTTCCTCATCCCTAAGAACATTATAAAAATGGTGAATGGCATATGCAGGAGGTATTTGTGGACTGGAAGCAATGAGAATTCTTAGAGGAATCCTATATCTTGGGACACTTTGTGTAAGCCAAAAGTAGCAGGGGGACTAAACATAATCAACTATGAAAGATGGAATAAGGCAACAATAAGAAAGTTGTTATGGGCAGTAGTGAACAAGAAGGACAAACTCGGGATAAAATGGATACATGGTCAATACATAAAGAGGAAAAATATAACAAGTATGGAAGTACCTAAACAATCTAGTTGGCTTGTAAGGAAAATCTTCAATGCAAGGGAATGGTGGGCAAATGATATGCAAAGAATGTAGTCGTACATGAAGAAATGGAAGTTCAGTATCAAAACAGCATACATATAAAGCTCTCTAGAATGGCCTAAAGTGAGGTGGAAATCTGTAACAATGATTAATGGTAGTCTGCCAAAGCAACAATTCATAATGTGGATGGCAATGCATAGAAGAATGGCAACAGTAGACAGATTGATAAAGTGGGGAATTCATGTAGAACAGGGATGTGTCCTGTGTGAAAGAGATGTGATTGAGATACATGAACACTTATTCTTTGAGTTTTCATATTCAACGAAATTGTGGAAAAGTATATTAACATGGATGGGTTATCAAAGAAGAATTGAAGACTGGGAAGAAGAAGTGAATTGGCTAATCAAGAATGTGAGTAATAGAAATCCAAAGAGAGCTTTACTATAAATTGTGTTTGATGTTGTGGTGTATAACATATGGATGGAAAGAAACAACAGAAGATTTCAACAATGCAAGACGGCAATACAAGATAGAGCAAAAGAAATTGATGTCCAAATTCAAGTAACTGGACAAATGAAACCAAAGTGGAGACCATTACTGGAAAGATTAAACAGCTATCCTAGTTGTGTATAGGATAGTGTATACATTGTAATAGATAGCAACAGAAGAGTTGTATAGGTTGTTTATGATTTGTTTTGTTTTGATATTTGCTCGAGAGTCCATAGAGAGAAGATGGTGTAACTTTGCAAAAAAGGTTGGAATAAAAGTTATAATTTCGACCAAAAAAAAACAAGGTGGCACCAATTTGTATGATGAGTCATAACACATATGGTGCCTTGATTACACGTGAAATGTGATTTGATTTCTAACCAAATCCTCTTTCCCTTTTTCTAATGTAGAATACCAGTTCTTTTGCGAGTTGTTCTATCTCTGCTCAAGTTGCATGAAGACAAAATTAAAATTTTTGTGCCATGACCCTAAATCCGGACCCGATCGTGATGGCGCCTATCGTGATACAAGGCCAGCCGACAAAAACACCTAATTTTATTTTAACAATTATAATAATAATTCAAGTCATTAATATGCTATAAAACCCAAAATATAAGTGGAATAGAACAATTTGCGGAAACAACACAGCCCGACATCGGGGTGTCACTAGTCATGAGCATCTAAACATGTGTCTAAGATTCTGAAATGGTTTATACAGTCTATTACAGAATTAGAAATAGAAAGTAAGATAGGAGGGAGAAACACTAGGCTGCGAACGCCGAGCAGCTACCTAGTGGACTCCGAATGGCCTGCTGGGAGCAATCAACCCTCACTAGCATGACTCGAGGCTCCTGAATCTGCACACAGGGTGTAGGGATTAAAGTGAGCATTCCAACTCAGTGAGTAATAAAAGTAGAGGCAGCTGACCGATAAGAAAACACATAAAACACAGCAAGATGATACACAGAGGCAGTATAAAATCAATAAAGTGCAATAAAACAGTGAAACTTGTAAGAAAATGTCTTATTTCAGTGAAAACCTCTTTAAAACATCTTTTAACAATTAAACAAGTAAATGATAAAACAGCGAGAATAGATAAACACATAAAATCAGCCCCTCGGACAATAATCATGGAACAACATCAGCCCCTCGGGCTATATCACATATCTCACTGGGTACCCGCGCTCACTGTGGTGTACAGACACTGGGAGGGGCCCCTTACGGCCTAAGTGCAATATCAAGTCATCTCGTACCATAAACAATAGGCTCTCACCCTCATATCAAGCCACCTCGTGGCATAACAACTCAGGCCCTCATCCTCATAATCATAAATAAGTGCAACACTGTTGCGGCGTGCAGCCCGATCCTATATAAATCCTCACAAATCTCACTCGGGCACAGTAGAAATATGTCACTCAGCCCAAAATATCATTTAAGACGTCAAAATAGAGTAAACATGGGTGAGTTATGAAAACAGTAGAATACAACATAACTAAGTTCAAGTATGAAATCAAAACAATGAGGAAATAACAGTAAAAATCCCCCTAAGGGTCCAAACAGTTGGCACGAGGCCCAAATATGGCATTCAGCCGAAAACATGATAATAGCAAACAGTTTTCAATCAAAAACGTGGTAAAACAGTCATACGAGACGGACTAGGTCACAATCCCCAATAGTGCACGGCCCCACGCTCATCATCTAGCGTGTTCGTCACCTCAAAATAGCACCACGATGTGTAATCCGGGGTTTCATACCCTCATGACAACATTTACAATTATTACTCACCTCAATCCGGTTCAAACTCTAGCTTGCGATGCCTTTTCCCCTCAAATCGGCCTCCGGATGCTCCAAATCTAGCTAAAATCAGCACATAACCATCAAAATATGCTAAGGGAACAAAGCCCACTCAAAAGTATTCAAAATATCACGCAAAACCCGAAATTAACCAAACCTGACCCCCGGTCCCACATCTCGAAATTCGATAAAATTTACATCATTAGACTCCTTATCTCCCCATGAGTTCATACATATCAAAAGTACAAGAATTCGGTCACAAATGACCCCCGAAACCCTTGCTCAAAGGTCGCCAATCTAAAGCCCTAGTTTTCCCAATTTTTAACCCTTAATTTCCATAAATTTTCAAGTCAAATCAGTGAAATAACAACATAGAAATAAGTTTATGTGACGACCCGGCCAGTCGTCTTAAGAATTAATACCCTAATCCCCTATTAACTGCTTTCCCCAAGTTTATTTCTGCTATTTTGATTTGCCGGGATGTTCAGTTTTGAGTTTCGGAGAGTTTTGGGACACTTAGTCCCTAAATGAGAGCTTAAGTGTTGGAAAGTAGACCATAGTCGGAACAGTGTAAAGACAGCCTCAGAATGGTAATCCGATGGTTTTGTTAGCTCCATTGGGTGATTTCGAGGTTAGAAGCGTGTTCGGAGTGTGTTTTGGAGGTCCGTAGTTAATTTAGGTTTGAAATGCCGGAAGTTGAATTTTTGAAGTTTCCGGTTCGATAGTGAGATTTGGATCTGAGGGTTGGAATGGATTTCCAAAAGTTGTAGCAGTCTTGTCATGTCATTTGGGATGTGTGTGCAAAATTTCAGGTCATTCGGACGAGGTTTGGTAGACTTTTTGTTCGAAAGTGTGTTTTTAGAGTTTTTGGAATTTTTAAGCTTGAATCCGATGAAAAATAGGTGTTTTGATGTTGTTTTGAGTATTCGTAGGTTGGAACAAGTTTGAATGATGTTTTAGGATTGGTTGTCAGGTTTGGTTGAGGTCCCGGGGGCCTCGGGTGTGTTTCAGATGCTCAACGGGTCATTTTTGGAACTTAGGAAATTGCAGAAAATGTTGCAGCAGTCAGTTCTGGTTTCCTTCATCGCATTCGCGAGTGGGTTCTCGCGTTCATGAAGAGGAGCTGGGACTGGGGGAAAATTTTGGCCTTCGCGTTCGCGAAGAGGCTGGATGGTTGTGTTATGCGTCGCAATTGGGCTTTGCATTCGTGGAAGAGGAATTGGCCCAGTGGAGTTTTGTGCATCACGTTCGCGTGGTGCCCGTCGCATTCGCGAAGGTTCGTCTGTGCAAGGCATCGTGTTCGCGGAGTGAGGGACGCGTTCGCGAAGAAGGAAAAATGGTCAAAGTTATTTTGTGCTTCGCGAACGCAAGGCTTTGACCGCGTTCGCGAAGAAGGAATTTTCTAGGCAGATATAAGATTTCAAAATCGAGGGTTTTAGCCATTTTTATCAAAACTTAAGCTTGGGAGCTCGGATTTGAGCAGGATTTGTAGAGATATCGATTGGGTAACGATTCTTAACTCATTTTTGCTTGTAACCCATTAATCTAAACATGAATTAATCCTTTAATTTCGGAATTAGTATGAAAATTGGGGAAAAGTTCTTAGGCCAAAAAAATTAGTTTTGATTGGGGATTTGACATCGGATTTGGATAATTTTGGTATGGTTAGACTCGTGAGAGTGTGATAATTCTGAAACTATAAATTTTACCCGATTCCGAGACGCGGGCCCGAGGGGCATTTTGGTCATTTTATATAATTTTGGGTATTAGCTTAGAATTTAATTGTAGATACAGTTACTTGAAGTGTTATTTACATTATACAATTGAATTGAATAGATTTTGACCATTTGGAGTCGAGTACTCGTGGCAAAGACGTGGTGTTGGGTTGATTTTGAGCCGGTTCGAGGTAAGTGGCTTGTCTAACCTTGTGTGGGGGACCTTCCCCTTAGAATTGGTATATTTGGTAACTGAAATTCTTTGTACGTGAGGGGACGAGTGTGTACTTGTGCTAATTGTTGGAAATCCAATTTTCTTTAAGTACTTACTAGTATGTTGCCTTTCCTGTTTCTATTACTTGCACTATTAAGCTTGTTGTTAGCTTAGGAAAGCATGTCTAAGTGACTTAATTGCTTCATTTGATTTAACCTGTCTTACTTGAATTATGTGCAGTATGCTAGGCTAGAATCACTTATTGCCTTAATATGAATTTTGCTATTTCTGTTTAACTTCACGCTGCTGCTGTGTATTTATTTTGGGACTACGGATGTGGGATTCCGATAACTCCCCCTTGCCTGTTTACTTTGGGACTACGAGTTAATTCCCTGTAGATCCCCCTGCACATTTACTTTGGGACTACGGGTTAGATTCCCGGTAGATCCCACTGCACAGTTATATGGAACTACAAGAATGCACCCGGTAGATTCCCCCAGTACTGGGTATTTACATTTGGGACTATGGATCGGGATTCTAGTAGATCCCTGCGCATTGATAGTCGGACTACAGGACGCGATCCCGGGAGATCCTTCGGACATATATATGATGGACTACGGGACGATATCCCAGGAGATCCACTGGATAGTTGTAATTGGGACTACAGGATGGTATCCTGGAAGGTGCCTCGGTTGTTGTCTCTGTGTTGAGCTATATTTATTTCCGTGGTTTGTTTTGTCTCTGTTCTAGTTGTTGTTCTGTCAATTCTATGTTATTTCTTACTGTTGCACTTATTTATACTGTTTTATGCCACATTGTTAACCCTTATATTGTATTTAACTTCAGTAGGGCCCTAACCTTCCTCGTCACTACCCAACCGAGGTTAGGCTTGGCATTTACTGAGTACCGCTATGGTGTACTCATGCCTCTTCTGTGCATGTTTTTCATGGGCAGATCCAGATACTTCTACTCAGGCCTACCATCCTTGAGGGAGACGACTACTTAGAGACTTCGAGGTACATCTGCCGCATCCGCAGAACGAGGAGTCCCTTTCTATTCCTACTTTCTAGTATTTATCCCTTCTGTACTTTCTATTCTTATTAGACAAATTTCGAAGTTAGAGCTATGTAGTATCTCTTTTTTTTCTTAGCTTGTGATTCGTGGGTTTCCGGGTCATGGATTTAGATATTGGTTTTGAGATCTATATAAATATGGTGTATGCCGAGTGACACATTTAAAATTGTTATTGCCTTATTTCTGTCTTTAAATTGTTTTATTTTCGCAAATTTTGGTTTTCTTCCACAATTTAGGCTTACCTAGTCGTAGAGACTAGGTGCCGTTATGATGGTTCACGGAGAGAGATCCGGGGTCGTGACAAGTTGGTATCAGAGATCTAAGTTCATAGGAGTCATGGATCACAAGCCGGTTTATTAGAGTCTAGCTGATCGGTACGGAGACGTCTGTACTTATCTACGAGAGGCTATGTAACTGTTAGGAAATTGTCCACTTCATTTGATTCCTTGTCGTGCGATATTTTGACATCACAATTCAGGTAATTCGGACGTGGTTTGGTCGACTTTTTGATCGAAAGCGGAATTTAGAAGATTTTGGAATTCTTAGGCTGGAATCTGATGCAAATTTGGTGTTTTGATGTTTTTTTGAGTGTTCCGAAGGTTGGAACAAGTTTGAATAATATTATGGGATAGGTTGGCATGTTTGATTGAGGTCTCGAGGGCCTCGGGTGAGTTTCGGGTGGTTAAACGAACCATTTCATTTTGAAAACAATTGCAGAACAATCTATTGTAGTGTTGCAGACAGCAGTGCTTCGTGTTCGCGAATGGACCCTCGCATTCGCGAAGGGCTAGAGTGTGAGGCTGAATGTTTAGCCTTCGCGTTCGTAAAGGAGGTCCCACGTTCACGAAGGGTTAGGGTCGTCAAGTTACGTGTTAGCGAGAGGAGAGCCGCGTTCGCGATGGGCTGGGAAGCTGAGCCCTCGCGTTCGCGATGGTGGAGACGCGTTCGCCAAAGAGGGATTTTGGTCAACTTAAATTTGTGCTTCGCGAACGCGAGGCTTTGACCGCGTTCGCGATGAAGAAATGTTAAGTACTGGGCAGAATGTTTAAAAAACCCATTTTCGCAATTTTGGATCTAAGTTCCTCCATTTTTGGGCGATTTTGAATCTTTTTGAAGGGGATTGAAGAGGGAATCAAGGGGGAACACCTTGAAGTAAGATTTATGGACTTAATACTCAATCTTAATGTGATTTATACCTAATTAATAATGGAAATTATTGAATTTAAGCCTAAATATTGAAGAACTAGGGCTTGTAATTGGAGACCTAAAATTAGGGATTTGAGGGATCATTTGTGGCTGCATTTTGATGATTTTGATATGAATAAACTCGGGGAGTGATAAGGAGTCTATTGATGTAATTTTTATCGGGATCCGAGATGTGGGCCCGGAGGTCGGATTTGGCCAATTTCGTGATTTGTGTTGTAATTTGATTTCTTTCGAGTGGGCTTTATTTCCTTAGCATATTTTGAAGGTTTTGCATTGATTTTGGTTAGATTTGGAGCATACGGAGGCTGATTCGAGAGGCAAAGGCATCGTAGGCTAGAGTTTAAACCGGATAGAGATGAGTAATGATTTTAAATGTTGTCCTGAGAGTAAGAAACCCAAGATTTCACATTGTTGTGCTATATTGAGGTGACGCACACGCTAGATGACGAGCGTATGGTCATTCACCATTGGGGATTGTGACTTAAATGATTATTTTACTGCGTATTTGATTGAAAATTATTTGTTATCATCATGTTTTGGGTTGAATGCCATATTTGGGCCTTCACTGTTTTGATTTTATATTTGTACTCAGTCATGTTATATTATACTGTTTTCGTAACTCAGCCATGTTTACTCTATTTTAACACTTTAAATGATATTTTGGGCTGAGCATCATATTTTACTATGCCTGAGCGGCTTTTAGAGATTTCTGATTGAGTAGGGCCGAGGGCCTGTGTTGTGAGGTTATTATAGGATCGGGCTACACACCGCAGCATTGTTGTACTGATTATGATTATGAGGCCGAGGGCCTGAGCTGTATGCCACAAGGTGGCTTGATATGAGGCTGAGAGCCTATTTGGTTATGCCACGAGATGGCTTGATATTGCGCTTGAGCCGTAGGGGACCCCTTCGGGAGTCTGTACACTCCCAGTGAGCGCGGGTACCCAGTGTGATATGTGATATAGCCCGAGGAACTGGTGTTATTCTATGTTATTGCCTGAGGGGCTGATTCTATTGACATTGTGCCCGAGGGGCGGATTTTATGTGTTTATCTGTTCTCGCTGCTTTTCAATTACTTGTTTAACTGTTAAAATGTGTTTTAAAGAAGCTTATACTGAACTAAGGTGTTTTTATAAGATTTCACTGTTTTATTGCATTTTATTGGTTTTACTCTGCCTCTTTATAGCATGTTGTTGTATTTTATGTGTTTTCTTATCTCTCAGTCTTAATTTATTTTTATTACTCACTGAGTTGGAGTACTCACTTTACTCCCTTCACCCGGCATGCAGATTCAGGAGCTTCATTTCCCGCCAGTGAGGGTCGATTGCTCCCAGTAGGCTATTCGGAGTCCACTAGGTAGCTGTTCTGCGTTCGCAGCCCAGTGTTTCTCCCTCATATCTTACTTTCTATTTCTAGTTCTGTAATAGACTATATAAACTCTTTCAAACTCTTAGACACATGTTTAGATGCTCATGACTGGTGACACCCCGATGTCGGGTTGTGTTTGTTTTGTAAATTGTACTATTTTCACTATTTCTTTTGAGATTTAATCATGTTAATGACTTAAATTGTGTTATTTTAATTGTTTAAAATGAATTGGGTATTGTGTCGGCTGATCTTGTCTTCATGAGAGGCGTCATCACGACCGAATTAGGGTTTAGGATCGTGACATTTATAACAACATTTCACTATAGCTGCTAACTTTTTCTAATCCATTTATCATGTTATGTTATATGTTAACCCTCAATAACCACATTTTACAAATAATAATAGCGATCATCATTATACCAATACATTTTATAAAAAATTATTTCTTGCTAACAACTCTACTCAAATATTAAGTAATTATGCATTTTACTATATTATGCTAGTTCTAGTTAATTTTAGTAAATTTTTCAAAATTACTCTATTTGGTTGAGATAAAAGATTCAATTGTTAAGTTCGTAGACTTTCTTTAGAGAAAACTAACGGATACCCTTGCTGAAAGTTGGCAAAAATCTTCGCCACTTGATCAAGCGTTATATTACCAGAAGTGACTGAAATCTAACAATCAAGCTACAATTATAGATTTCTTTCATTAATTTTGAATTATTTTTGTATCCAATTAGTTTTCCAATATGTATGTGTATTAGAGAGTTTATTTGTTTGTAGGCACAATAAATCTAGTTACCATGGATTTTAATAATACATTAGCTTTTTTAAAAATTTATGTAGTAAAATATGAATATATTTTGAGATTTTAAATTTAAATATTTTATTTTCTTTTATTACATAAAATGTTTGGAAAAATGATTATTTTTATAATTTTGTATATAACAGTCAAATAATATCTAAATGTAAAATAATATTACAAGTGTATAATAATCATTTCGCTAAAGCAAATGCAAACAAACAATATTATTATAGAGTGATTTGACTATAATTAAAAAACTTGGCTGACATATTTTGTTGGTTATTTAATAAAATCTAAAATATAATAAATTGGCAACAATACATTTTTATTGTTGCCAAAACGTTTGGTATTGTTGGTGAAACACTTGATTTTCTCTACAACTAATTACGTATATTTAGGGGCTACCGTGACAATATATATATATAAGATAATTTACTAAAAATTTATAAATATTTAATGATAAATTTAATTATGATCATAAATTTACTTAAGGCAGTAGAAAATCATAAACTTGTATATTGAAGAAAAAAATTAGGACCGAAATTTTGGCGTAATTTTTTTTGTTTCTTTTCAACTTTTCGCCAAAAAGCAAACGCGGCAAAAATAAAACATTTCCTCATTTACTTTTCACTTTGGCTCTAGGTTTTCTCCTTTCAATTACACAGTTACAATTAAAATTTTTGTTTGGTATCTCTCTTCATGTTTCCACCTCAAAATCTAGGTTACTTCTGAAGGTTAATTTATCTTCTCTTTTGTTAATGTATTTATATTGAAGAACAATTTTAGGAATTCAAACAATCAATCAAATTCTTTACAATCTTATTTATTTAGGGGTTTTTGTTCTTCGTTTTGTATTTTTGGGCAGATTTTAATTATCCAAAGTCCATCGAAGATATGTACAAAGCAATTACGCCTACTTTCTACTCCAAGGTTTGTGTTAGGGTTTCTCTTTTTGCTCGGAATCATTGTCTTTCTATACAGTAAGTAAGTAATTTTAATTTGTGATAGCCATCTTGCTTTTGAGAAAATGAGGAATAGGGTAAATATGAATCGAGCATTTATGCTAATTTTAAGAATTTCTGTATTATGCTCTTATGTGAATAGGACAAGTGCTTTGCTTTGCTAGTTTCCAATTTTCAGAATTTCCCTATCGTATTGATATGGGTAGTGGGTAAGTTCAAGAAATCTTTATTCTTTCTTTAGCTCTTCCTGAATTTCTTTTTGGTATGTCTTTGTTAAGCATATGATTTCCCAAAATGTCAAAATGGGCATTGGGTAGTTGAATATATTTGAAGTATATCTTTAAGTTTTTCATTATAAATTTTACTTTAAACATTTGCTAACTTTATTTAGTGTATTTTGGTAGTTTATGATGTAACATACAATGTGTATTTATATTAAAAATATTAGGAAAGAAAAATATCATGTGTAACCTATTATAATTGGAGAACTTGTTCATAGTTTTGTTTTATACTTTGCCAATTACTAGGTACTAGTCAACCATATTAAAAGTTAGAGCTATAATAGTTATACCTGCGATAACTTTTCTAGTAGACTTGGAATCAGATATCCTAGAAAAACAGAGTAGAAATGTCATCGGTCTTCCTTTGACGGCTCTCTCTATAAGCTTAGTAGTCTAGCTATAGATTACAATTGAAAGTTAACACCAATCACCAATTCATATCAGGATTATCTTTAGAAGAAAAAGATAATATTTTGAGAAAATCTCATCCTTGAGATCCTTAGGCACTGTTGGGAGGAGGTTTAGCAGCAGTTGTTTTAACACTTTTGCTCGACAAGCTCAACACCACCATTGGATTATCTCTTAATCATCAAGTTCTTTCAGATGAATCTTTTCGGATTGTATCTCTATTTTCTTAAAAAATGCTATTTTTATTCTTCCATTTTTCTGCTTTTAATTGCCTAATGCATAAAATAGGGTATAAATTCAAAAGATTGATTTGGAAGTGGCTAATTCTTATTAATATTTTAAGTCTTCTTTTCCACTAAATTTGTTGTATTTTGCATCATTAGTTACCCTCATTGAAATAGTTGCTTCCAATTTAGTCTCTTAGAAAGTGAAGGTGAACAAAATATAACAAGTCCAAGAGCCCCTCACAATTTTTGTTTCACTTTAATGTTTCTGGATTTACACTCTGGTTATGTGATTTATATGCAGTAATAATTTACAAACAACTGTAGTTACATTTGCAATGAAGAAAAATGAAAGTCACTGTGTGTAAGATGCTCGGAATTAGGGACAAGTAAGAAAACCATTATCGGCTCCACTTTGGCGCTCAAGTGAAATGTGTAGGTATTATTATCAGCTTCCTACTGTTCTTGATTTTTATATTCTAATCATTCTGTTTTTCTTGTTATTATCAGCTCCAATAAATTTGTTTTCTTGTTCAACATTTCGGGGGTTAACTGCCACCTAGTTTTTCCAACTCTTGAATCAATCAGGTAAATTTACTACAAGTTACTATTCTATAGAGTATTATTTTTAATTTGATATAGTATCCATGGTTGAAGGATTGATTTGATTTTTTATATAAAAAATTACCAATAATTGCTATACATATGTAGTAGCTACTATAAATAGAAGTGGAGGTATGAAAATAGGACTGTTAAATATTTTAAGTGCCTTTAAAACGGAGAACTAGTGTAAGGAATTAACAGAGTACTTCTACTTTATCTTTCTTCTAATTTGGAAAACTAGATGTGTTCAAGTCTTCTTGACTTTTGGATTTATGGAAATAATTTAGCTATTTTGACATTGAACGAAAAAGGAAAAAACGATGAAACCCAACTAAAACTACACTTATTGCATTTTTTTTATAAGAACTATACTTATTGCATATTAATAGACAGGTTCTTTGCGGTTTGCTTATTTGATGTTTGCATACAAAGAATAGAGTTGGTAAAAATACTAAAACTATAATGACAGTGAATCATTGGGATAGTGAATGTGAATTATAATATTGGGTATTAATATTGCAGACAATATCATCCACCAACGAGCATAATATTTTAATAGTGAATGTGTATATGAGTCAGTAAAGAAGACTTGGATTTTCAGAAGCTATTTGCCTACTAGCTTCTTGATAAAAAGGACCTTTTGGCTACTTAATCTGTGTTATTTCCTAATCACAGTTGTTTGTTATACAAGTGGGTGCCTTGTTTCTATGATGTTTTAAAGGATTGCTTGGATTTTATTTTTTGAAATTGAGTATCTTTTTTTTTTCTTGTTAGTGAAATGAATGAATGAGGATATAAACAATAACTACATGTAATTGCTCATCCATTTCGCGACATGTTTGATTCTAATGTGAGAAAGCTTACATAATTTACCTTACATTTTGATAGTTAGTAGTTATGTATATATAAACAAAGTTTATGTTGTCACATAGATTAGTTTATGGATGTAAACTTTGTGTTGATATATTAGGAATCGGTAAACTTTCACTTATGTTAAAGCTGTAATGATAAAGTTGAGTTGTAATTCAGAAATTACTACTAATATATTTGCTCCATATTTTTAGCATTTTAATATCTATATATTAATATATATTAAATAGTATTTTAATTTGACTTTTTTTTTTATAAATAGGTGCAGATTCAACTGGAGTCAAGGAAGGTTGTGGACAAGCTAGAATAAGGGTATTGAAAAATAAAGAACTCTTTGGGAGAAAAGATGATATTAGAGATTCTAGTTGGTAAATGGAGGTCAATCAAGGCAATTCCATCAACAGAGCTGTCAAATGAGTGGGGAATAATAGCTCAAAATTTTTATTCGCTTCCAAACAAGTGGAAAGAACTCACAAGAAAGGAGAAAGATGCAACACCGATTAGATTACATTGTATTTTTTTTTTAGACAATCATATTTTATTGTAGGACATTAGTTTGTCATAAATATGACCAAAAAAAATAGAATTTGTCCTAGAATTTCCTTATCAATAATATATAATATTTTCTTTGACAATGAATTATCTTTGTATTTTTTACAATTGTAATTGTCACTAATCATGATGATTTATAGTAACGTTTTTGTTTGGTCAGTAAAATTAATATTTTTAGTGACGAAATGATAATTTAACTACGTAATTGTAAACCTTATTTATAAGAGCAGAGTTGTCACTAATTTCTATAATTAGGGACAAAGTATATTTTTGTATATAAAAGGCATTCTTTAGTGACGATATTGCAACTGTTCAACTACGAAATACATATAATCTTATAGACAATTTATGTCGTCACTAATTAGACTAAATAGTTAGTGACAAAGCAGTTTTGTCGGCATTAATGACCTTTTCAGTGACGAAAATGCTCTATCAACTACGAATTTTTTATAGTTTTTTTGACGAACAAGTTCGTCATAAATTCAATTAATTTAGGGACAAAAAATAATTTCGTAGTTAATAGAACTTTTTTTAGTGACGAAACACAGAGTTGTCTTTGTATACTATTGGTGACGGTGTTTTAAGGACGAAAGATTGACAAAATAATTTTTGTCACCAAAGACCTTTTCTGATGAAATATGAATTTTAGGTGACAAAATAATTCATCAGTAATACTCAAATTTGTTGTAGTGTGAGTTGGAGATGGACATTTCTTATCAGCAGGTGGTGAGCATTGCTAGGTGGATTGAGGGTATGCATGCTAGGGAGAAAGAGGAGAGGGAGGCCAAGAGGTTTCGAGAGTCGGGCCATTATTCTGGTGCCCGTACCCCAGCTGCAGGTCATCATGGTAGGGGTTATATGAGTCGCCCTGTTCATTCAGCTCTTCCAGCAGCCAGTGGTATTCCAGCTCCTCCTAGGCCTCAAGAGCCTATTATGCACCTCCGGTTTCTAGCGTGCCTCCGGCGCGGGGTGTCTTTAGAGGTCAGTCCAGCAGACCTGGCCCTAGCCAATCATAGCCACCACGTCCTCCCAGAGCTTCTTTTGAGTGTGGTGACACACGACACATGGTGAGGGATTGCCCTATACTTGGGAGGAGTGCACCTCCACAGACTTCTCAGTCACAGCGTGCCCCGCAGAGTTCTCATGCTATGGTTACAACTCCAGTTGCTACCCCACCTGCTTAGCCAGCTAGAGGTGGAGGTCGGGGAGGTAGAGGTCGCCCTAGAGGGGGAGGCCAGGCCAGATACTATACTCTTCCTGCCCGTACCGAGGTTGTTGCCTCCGGTTTTGTCATCATAGGTATTATATTGGTTTGTCACAGAGATGCATCGGTTCTATTCGATCCAGGCTCTACTTACTCTTATGTGTCTTCTTATTTTGCTCTGCATTTGGGTGAATCTCAGGATTCTTTGAGTTCCCCTGTTTATGTTTCTACTCATGTAGGAGATTCTCTCGTCGTAGACCGCGTTTATCGGTCGTGTTTGATTGCTCTTAGTGGTTTTGAGACCAGAGCTGATTTATTGTTACTCAGTATGGTTGACTTCGATATTATCTTGGGCATAGACTAGTTGTCGCCCTATTATACTATTCTTGATTGTCACGCCAAAACTGTGACGCTGGCTATGCCAGGTGTATCCCGTGTTGAGTGGAGGGGTACTTTAGATCACACTTCCAGTAGAGTTATTTTTTTTTTCTTAAAGCTCAGCGTATGGTTGATAAAAGGTGTGACGTGTATTTAGCTTATGTGAGAGATTTTAGTGTTGATACCCCTTCAGTTGATTCAGTTCCAGTAGAACGGGATTTTCCCAATATGTTTCCAGCTGATCTTCCAAGCATGCCGCCTAATAGAGATATTGATTTTGGCATTGATCTATTGTCGGGCACTCAGCCCATTTCTATTCTTCCGTATCGTATGGCTCCTCTTGAGTTGAAGGAGTTGAAGGATCAGTTACAGGAATTGCTTGATAAGGGTTTTATTCAACCCAGTGTTTCACCTTGGGGTGCTCCTATCTTGTTTGTGAAGATAAAGGATGGTTCTATGCGTATGTGTATTGATTATCGCATGTTGAATAAGGTTACAGTGAAGAACAGTTATCCTTTGCCTCATATTGATGATCTGTTTGACCAACTTCAGGGCGCACGGGTGTTTTCTAAGATTGATTTGCGCTCAGGTTACCATCAGTTGAAGATTCGGGAGCCAGATATCCCGAAGACTACTTTCCGGACTCGGTATGGTCATTACGAGTTCCTTATCATGTCATTTGGGCTGACCAATGCCCCAGCAGCCTTTATGCATTTGATGCACAGTGTGTTCCGGCCGTATCTTGACTCGTTCATTATTGTCTTTATTAATGTATTCTGGTGTATTTCTGGAGTCGCGAAGATCATGAGCAGCACTTGAGGACTGTTCTTCAGACTTTGAGAGAGAAGAAGTTATATGCTAATTTCTCAAAATGTGAGTTTTGGTTGGATTCAGTGGCTTTTCTAGGCCACGTGGTGTCGAGTAAGGGTATTCAGGTAGATCCGAAGAAGATAGAGGCCATGCAGAGTTGGCCCAGACCATCCTTAGCTACAGAGATCCACAGTTTCCTTGGTTTGGCGGGCTATTACCTTCGTTTTGTGAAGGGGTTTTCATCGACTGCAGCCTATATGACCAGGTTGACCCAGAAGGGTTCCCCGTTTCAGTGGACGGAGGAGTGTGAGGCGAGCTTTCAGAATCTCAAGACAGCTTTGACCAGCCCCAATTTTTATATTGCCTATAGGTTCAAGGTCTTATACGGTCTATTGTGATGCCTCGAGGGTTGGCCTCGGAGCGGTGTTGATGCAGGATGGTAGGGTGATTGCCTAGGCATCTAGACAGTTGAAGATACATGAGAAGAACTACCCTGTTCACGACCTTGAGTTAGCTTCCATTATTCACGCCCTGAAGATTTGGCGCCATTATTTATACGGTGTTCCCTATGAGATTTATACTGATCATCGGAGCTTGCAGTACTTGTTCAAGCAAAAGGATCTAAATTTGCGCCAGAAGAGGTGGTTGGAGTTGTTAAAAGACTATGATATCACTATTTTGTATCACCCGGGCAAGGCCAATGTGGTGACCGATGCTTTGAGTCGTCGGGCAGAGAGTTTGGGGAGTTTGGCTTATTTACCAGCATCGGAGAGGCCTCTGGCGATGGATGTTCAGGCCTTAGCCAGCCAGTTTGTGAGATTGGATTTTTCGGAGCCCAGTCGGGTTCTAGCTTGCGTGGTTTCTCGGTCGTCTTTATTTGATCGTATCAGGGAGCGGCAGTATGATGACCCTAATTTGCTTGTCCTCAAGGACAAGGTTCAGCACGGTGATGCCAGAGAGGTGACTATTGGTGATGATGGGGTATTGAGGATGCAGGGTCGGATTTGTGTACCCAATGTTGATGGGCTTCGAGAGTTGATTCTAGAGGAGGCCCATAACTCGCAGTATTCTATTCATCTGGGTGCCGCAAAGATGTATCAGGATTTGAGACAGCACTATTGGTGGAGCCGGATGAAGAAAGATATAGTTAGATTCGTAGCTCGGTGTCTCAACTGTCAGCAGGTGAAGTATGAGCACCAGAGACCGGGTGGGTTGCTTCAGCAGATAGAGATTCTAGAGTGGAAGTAGGAGCGGATCGCCATGGACTTTGTAGTTGGCTCCCACGGACGTTGAGGAAGTTTGATGCTATTTTGGTGATTATGGATCGGTTGACCAAGTCCGCTCACTTTATTCTTGTGTGTACTACTTATTCTTCGGACCGGTTGGCGGAGATTTTTATTCGGGAGATTGTTCGTCTGCATGGTATTCCGGTTTCCATCATTTCAGATAGAGGTACCCAGTTCACATCACGGTTCTGGAGAGCTGTTCAGTATGAGTTAGGTACTCAGGTAGAGTTGAGTACAACATTTCACCCTCACACGGACGGACAGCCCGAGCACACTATTCAGATTCTTGAGGATAAGCTCCATGCATGTGTGATTGAGTTTAGAGGGTTTTGGGATCATTTTTTCCATTGGCAGAGTTTGCTTACAACAACAGCTATCAGTCCAGTATTACGATGGCACCGTATGAGGCTTTATATGGTAGGCGGTATAGATCTCCGGTGGGTTGGTTTGAGCCGGGTGAGGCAAGACTAATGGGCACAGATTTGGTTCAGGATGCTTTGGAGAAGGTTAAGGTGATTCAAGATAGACTCCATACAGCCCAGTCCAGACAGAAGAGCTATGCGGACCGGAACGTTCGTGATGTTTCCTATATGGTTGGAGAGTAGGTTCTGCTTCGGGTTTCTCCTATGAAGGGTGTTATGAGATTCGGGAAGAAAGGAAAGTTGAGTCTGAGGTTTATTGGACCTTTTGAGATATTCAAGAGTGTTAGGGAGGTTGCTTATGAGCTTGCCTTACCTCCCAGCTTCGCAGGAGTTCATCTGGTATTTCATGTTTCGATGCTCCGGAGGTATCACGATGATCCCTTGCACGTGTTGGATTTCAGTTCAGTCCAGTTGGACAAGGATCTATCTTATATTGAGGAGCTAGTGGCAATATTGGACAGGCAGGTTAGGAAGCTGAGGTCAAAGAACATTGCATCAGTGAAGGTCCAATGGCGGGGTCAACCGGTCGAGGAGGCGACCTGGGAGACCGAGCAAGATATACGCAGTTGTTACCCTCATCTTTTCACTACTTCAGGTATGTTTCTATGCTCGTTTGAGGACGAACGAATGTTTAAGTGTAGGAGGATGTGACGACCCGGCCGGTCATCTTAAGAATTAACGCCCCGATCCCCTATTAACTGCTTTCCCCAAGTTTATTTCTGCTATTTTGATTTGTCGGGATGTTCGGTTTTGACTTTCGGAGAGTTTTGGGACACTTAGTCCCTAAATGAGAGCTTAAGTGTTGAAAAGTTGACCGTAGTTAGAACAGTATGAATACAGCCTCAGAATGGAAATTTGATAGTTCTGTTAGCTCCGTTGGGTGATTTCGGAGTTAGGAGCGTGTTCGGAGTGTGTTTTGGAGGTCCGTAGCTAATTTAGGCTTGAAATGCAAGAAGTTGACTTTTTGAAGTTTCCGGTTCGATAGTGAGATTTTTATTCGAGGGTCGAAATGGAATTCCGAGAGTTGCAGTAGTTCCGTCATGTTATTTGGGATGTGTGTGCAAAATTTCAGGTCATTCGGACGAGGTTTGGTAGACCTTTTGATCGAAAGTGTTTTTTTAGAGTTTTTAGAATTTTTAAGCTTGAATCCGATGAAAAATAGGTGTTTTGATGTTGTTTTGATCATTCTGAAGGTTGGAACAAGTTTAAATGATGTTTTAGGATTGGTTGGCAAGTTTGGTTGATGTACCGGGGCCTCGGGTGTGTTTCGGATGCTCAACAGGTCATTTTTGGAACTTAGGAAATTGCAGAAAATGTTGCTGCAGTCAGTTCTGGTTTCCTTCATCGCGTTCGCGAGTGGGTTCTCGCGTTCGCGAAGAGGAGCTGGGACTGGGGGAAAAGTTTGGCCTTCGCGTTCGCGAGTAGGCCTCCGCATTCGCGGAGAGGCTGGTTGGTTGTGTTATGCGTTCGCGATTGGGCTTTGCGTTCGCGGAAGAGGAATTGGCCCAGTGGAGTTTTGTGCATCGCATTCGTGTGGTGCCCGTCAAGTTCGCGAAGTTTCGTCTGGGCAAGGCATCGCGTTCACAGAGTGAGGGACGCATTCGCGAAGAAGGAAAAATGGTCAAAGTTATTTTGTGCTTTGCGAACGCAAGGCTTTGACCGCGTTCGCGAAGAAGGAATTTTCTGGGCAGATATAAGATTTCAAAATCGAGGGTTTTAGCCATTTTTATCAAAACTTAAGCTTGGGAGCTTGGATTTGAGCGAGATTTTGAGGGATTTTCAGAGATATCAATTGGGTAACGATTCTTAACTCATTTTTGCTTGTAACCCATTAATCTAAACATGAATTCATCCGTTAATTTCAGAATTTGCATGAAAATTGGGGAAAAGTTCTTAGGCCAAAAAATTGAGTTTTGATTGGGGATTTGACATCGGATTTGGATAATTTTAGAATGGTTAGACTCGTGAGAGTGTGAGGATTCTAAACTATAAATTTTACCCGATTTTGAGATGCGGGCTTGAGGGGCATTTTGGTCATTTTACAGAATTTCGTATAATAGCTTAGAATTTAATTGTAGAATCAGTTATTTGAAGTTTTATTTATATTATGCAATTGAATTGAATAGATTTGGGCCATTTGGAGTCGAGTAATCATGCCAAAGACGTGGTGTTGGGTTGATTTTGAGCCGGTTCGAGGTAAGTGGCTTGTCTAACCTTGTGTGGGGGACCTTCCCCTTAGGATCGGTATATTTGGTAATTGAAATGCCCTGTACGTGAGGTGACGAGTGCATACTTGTGCTAATTGTTGGAAATCCGATTTTCTTTAAGTACTTACTAGTATGTTTCCTTTCCTGTTTCTATTACTTGCACTATTAAGCATGTTGTTAGCTTAGGAAAGCATGTTTAAGTGACTTAATTGCTTCATTTGATTTAACCTGTCTTACTTGAATTATGTGCAGTATGCTAGGCGAAAATCACTTATTGCCTTAATATGAATTTTGCTATTTTTGTTTATCTTCCTGTTGTTGCTGTGTATTTATTTTGGGACTACGGATATGGGATTCCGGTAGCTCCACCTTGTCTGTTTACTTTGGGACTACGGGTTAATTCCTGATAGATCCCCCTGCACATTTATTTTGAGACTACGGGTTAGATTCCCTGTAGACCCCCCTGCATAGTTATATGGAACTACGGGAATGCACCCGGTAGATTCCCCCAGTACTGGCTAGTTACATTTTGGGACTACGGATCGGGAGTCCAGTAGATCCCCGCGCATTGATAGTCAGACTACGGGACGGGATCCCGGGAGATCCTTCGGACATATATATGATGGACTACGGGACAATATCCCGGGAGATCCACTGGACAGTTGTAATTGGGACTACAAGATGGTATCCTGGAAGGTGCCCCAGTTGTTATCTCTATGTTGAGTTGTATTTCTTTCCGTGGTTTGTTTTGTCTCTGTTCTAGCTGTTGTTGTTCTGTCAATTCTCTGTTATTTCTTACTGTTGCACTTATTTATACTATTTTATTCCACAATGTTAACCCTTATATTGTATTTAACCTCAGTAGGTCCCTGACCTTCCTCGTCACTACCCAACCGAGGTTAGGCTTGGCACTTACTAAGTACCTCTATGGTGTACTCATGCCTCTTCTGCGCATGTTTTTCATGTGCTGATCCAGGTACTTCTACTCAAGCCTACCATCCTTGAGGGAGATAACTACTTAGAGACTACGAGGTACATCTGCCGCGTCCGCAGACCGAGGAGTCCCTTTCTATTCTTGCTTTCTAGTATTTAGCCCTTCTGTACTTTCTGTTCTTATTAGACAAATTCCAGAGTTAAAGCTATGTAGTATCTCTTTTTTACTTAGCTTGTGATTCGTGGGTTTTCGGGTCTTGGATTTAGATATTGGTTTTGAGATCTATATAAATATGGTGTATGCCGAGCGGCATATTTAACACTGTTATTGCCTTATTTCTGTCTTTAAATTGTTTTACTTCCGCGTATTTTGGTTTTCTTCTGCAATTTAGGCTTACCTAGCCGTAGAGACTAGGTGCCGTCACGATGGTTCACGGAGGGCGAACTGGGGTCGTGACAGTTTAGGGTCCAAAATCCTTACCTCAATGAAATCCCCTTGAAATTTCTCTTCAAATAGCTCCCTCAAGCTCAAACCCGTATGAAAATGGTGAAGAATAACTCAAAAATCTTTTCGCACCTGCGTTCCTTTTCCCGCTTCTGTGGCCTAATCCACCGCATCTGCGGTTTTCACTTAAATGTCCATTTTTGCATATGCGGTTAAAAATCTCGCACCTGCGCTACCGCAAGTGCGCCCCCTTCACCACTTCTGCGGTCCCTGATGATCTTCTTCTTGGCCGCATCTGCGGCTGCCTTCCGCTTATGCAGGAATTGCACCTGCGGCCTCCCAACCACATGTGCAGTTATGACAGCAACAAAAAATGCTTCAGCTTCCAAACTCAACTCCAAATCTTCCGTCAATCATCCGAAATCACCCCGAGGCTCTGTGGACCTCAACCAAAAGCACAAACAAGCCATATACTACTATTCAAACTTATACCAATCTTCAAAATACCTCAAACGACATCGAATCAACCAAAACACAATGGATTCAAGCCTAAGGTTCCAAAAATCCTCCGAATTATGCTTTTGATCAAAAAGTGTATCAAACCATGTCCGAATGACCTGAAATTTTGCACACACATCATAAATGACACCACAGACCTACTACAACTTCCAGAATTCCATTCCGACCCCTATATCAAAATCTCACCTATCAACCGAAAAACGCCAAAATTCTAATTTCGTCAATTCAAACCTAAATCTACTACGGACCTCCAAAACACGTTCCGATCATACTCCTAAGTCCCAAATCATCTCCCGAAGCTATCCCAACCATCGAAATTCACATCCGAGTCCTTTTTTCCATAAGTCAACATCCAGTTGACTTCTCCAACTTAAGCCTACTCAAAAGAGACTAAGTGTCTCAAACCTGACAAAAACCAATCCGGATTCGAACCGACTAACCTGATACCACATAACACGGATAAACAAAGCATAAAGAAGAAAAAATGGGGGAAACGGAGTGGTAACTCATGAAATGATCGGTCGGGTTGTTACATCCTCCCCCTCTTAAACAAACATTCGTCCTCGAATGGGTCAAGAAACATACCTAACGCCTCAAATAGGTGAGGATATCTGCTCCGCATCTACCGCTCGGTCTCCCATGTAGCCTCCTCCACGGGTCGAACTCCCCACTGCACTTTCACTAAAGCTATATCCTTTGATCTCAACTTTCAAACCTAATGCTCCAAAATAGCCATTGGCTCCACATCATAAGTCAAATCACCATCTAACTGAACCGTACTGAAATCCAGAACATGAGACGGATCCCCAATATACTTTCGAAGCATAGAAACATGAAATACCGGATGCACACTTGACAAGATAGGTGGCAATACCGGATCCCCAATCCTCTGAAGTACCTCAAAAGGCCCAATGAACCGAGGACTCAATTTACCTTTCTTCCCAAATCTCATAACACCCTTCATGGGTGAAACCTTCAAGATTCCAGATCGTACGATATAGCACTCAAGATAGGGAGCTAATTTCCTCTCTATGTCTTACTCTCAAGATGAGTAATCTTGAAACCATAATCCATGAGTTTGAAGCAGTAAGGAGGGAATGACCCCACCATTGAATCTGAGGGAGATTGCCCAAGAGCTTGTTGGAAGAATGTATCGAGCCTTGGAGGGATTTGTAGAACTTGTTGCTAAGGTGAATACCATTGTTCCTATTAATGTCTTTGCACCACCAGATCATGGAGTATATCAGCATGTTACCAGTGTACGTTAGGGATGTGGAGTCGAGGGGTATCGATTAAGCTATTGCCCTATCAACCTAAAGTCACCAGGTAAGTCACTCCTTAGTACATCAATATGAGCAACACAAAATTTCTACTTGTTATATATGTACATCCATAGTGAAGAGTCCTCATAAACATGGTCTTAACAAGTTGTTGAATCATAAAACATTGCATGCACCTACTCTTTGAACGAGACGTATTATTCATGAAACCTCCCGATCACAGTTCTCTTACTTACAGCCTCCTATGGAATTGAGCTCTATAATTATGTTCCTTAATTGAGTTATAACACTATTAATACTTCCCACTTGCTTTCCTAAATTCTAAACAAGGGACTATACCTGATAAATTTCTTACAGGATCTTTTTATTTAAATGGACAACATCTGCTCACGTGTGCCTATGCATGCACCATTGTAAAGTTTACCTATGTGGTGTCAAGTTCCATGTAAAGCATCCCAGTGTTGCGATCCTTCTCGAGTCACTTTTATACTTACTGGTGTATATGGATTCTATGGTCTGAGCAGTCACTCTACTCTCTTTCGAGTATCATCACAAAACCTTCTCATTGTCAAGTAACATGAGAGCATGCATCAGCACCTATCATATGAGTGCATGTCAATCGAAATGGTCACCGTGTGCATAAAGTCTCTCTGAAAATTAAGATCCTCACATCTCGTTCATAGGAAGATCATGTGTCGCCATCGTGGTATAACTTTCATGTCCACTTGGGACATCCGGTAGCAAGTAGCTCACTTGGTTCCTAGTATTGTGGTCGTCCATGATGTGGTGTTGTATTTCAGTTTGGAAGTTAGTATAGCAGAAGCATGTCCAGCTCATAACAAATGATTATTTTCTCTTTATACCTCCACAACGTGTTAATTGTGTTCCTGAGTTAGTGAATTCATTGTTCTAGTTTCCCAACACTTGTTCGATAACCATGAGAGAACATGCCCTTCTAAGTGTCACTATGACACTTCCTTTCTCAAGTCTAAATCCATGGAGAATTTATCATGAACATCTGCAAACCTTCCATGATTATTTTGCACTGTCTCGTTGAGTTTGGTTGTCTTTACACCTTCGACTTCTAGAATCATTGACTATGCCATTGTCATGTGTAGGGAGTTTTGCTATCCTTGGTATTCCACCTTCCTGGGTGGGTATGAGTGTTATTTGTCTTTCTCCCTAGAGCATCATGTTAGCCATTATAACCCCTCTAACAATACATGATTTCGTCCCAACATTAAGATGTCCTAGCTATGTTGTTTCACTCGTGAAAGGTTGAGATTAGATGCCTTCAGATTTTTGCACATATCATGAGCATATTGATTTGGAAGACATGTTATTGCATCTTTACTTCTCTCATATAGGATCAATTATCAGGAAGGGTTAAGCTGTTTGAAATATGATAATCTCATAAGTGTTCAACTTCCTTTCATCCTCGTGGGCTTGTGGCATAGATTCCTTGTGTCAGTTAACGTTAAGAGTGTAATTCAACTTCATGTGTTTTGAAACTCATATCGCATTCAAGGTGCCAGAATATTCTCATTCTTGGTAACTAGATTTTCCCTACACTCGAGGAGACGACTGGGTCACGTACTTGAATATTCCTCCTTAATGATTCCTATTGCCAAGGTACTAGTTACCCATATGCCTCATTTGTCTAATAATTAATGTTGTCACAATGATTAACCCTGTCAGCATTGTTAGTAGTAATTTTCATGTCCCTTAGCATATAACATCAGGAAGTACTCTACTCAGCGCCTTAATGGATTCCTGAATAATTCTAGCCCGATCTTGAACTCCGTTGCTCCTCATTGTATTAAATCTATTGGGTATTGAAGGTTCAAACATGTCAAAGAGGAAGCATCCCCGTGTGATCACATATATTTGATAGGTAATTTTATGGTCAGTTTATGATAGCACATCTTAGAGTAATTGTTGAAGGTCATCAAAGGTTTAGCATGGGTGTTCTTATAGAGATTTAGAATTTAGGAGAGTGAACAGGTTATTCTCAATATTTTCCCCTGAAGATGTTATGTGAGTTGATAACGAAGGTTGTATAAGTGTATTTCACATTAGGCCGCACTAGGAGTATGAAGTTTCCCCATAGTTGTTCCCCCTATATTTTGTGTTTTCACGTGTCTATGTCTAAGAAGGCAGTTGGATACTGTGTATCATTCTGGTGGAAATTATTGAAGGTGAAGTTAATGGATAGTTAGCTTATGTGAGGTATCTAGCTATCATCCTTGTTAGATAAGTTTGGAGGTTGAGGTTGTTTCCGTAAATGTGTTATGGCAAAGCCTGTAAGTATAAGAGGTCACATTGAAGGCCGAAGGTGTTGTGGAAATAAGGTATTTTCTCTTGATTGTATAACAATTGGTTTTCACTTGAAAGGTACCTTCTAGGTATTATGATTTAGAAATGTGCAGGTCATGTCCAGGTACCCTTATGATAATGCAGTGCTTGTAATGGTGAGATTAGTATTGTTGATATATACATTGTGGTTCTTTGTCTCATTGTGGATGTGTTTTTAGGATGGTTTTGGTGGTTTTCTGGCAAGTGGATAGGCCTAGTTACAAAGGAGACTCTACCGAAATTTCTGAAAAATTTAGGAGTTAGACAAAATTTAGGGACTTGAGGTAGGTGAGAAGAAAAGAGATATAATTATGTTAAGCGTTTAGGGAGGACTCTACTCTTCATTCGAGGACGAATGATCCTAAGGGGGGAGAATGTAAGGCCCCGGAAAATTTTTGCTAAGTAATTTAGGATTTCGAGGTGCCATGTAGGCTAATTATAATATTTTATGTGCTATTAACATGTTGGGCATCAATTGGATTTGGTAAATAAGTGTATAAGTCTTATAATGTGTAATGTGGGGTCTAATGGGAGGCCTAAGTCTAAGTCAAATTGGAAAGTTTCATAATAGGCTAAAATTCCAAATGAGTTCGCTCAAGTCCACACTTTGAACAATCATATATAAATATATATAAGGTTTTATGTGGTGAAAAACCTATCAAATGAAAGGACTTTGAGTATAGTTTCTAACGCTTCAAACCGTTCATCATTTGGACATTCCTACACAAAGTTATGATCAAATTACCAAAGACTAGATTTGCGACTATTTTGCGATCGCAAAATGACTATGCGGACTGCATATGCATCGCATAATGAAGCAGTGTCGGGCAAAACGTTATGCTATCGCATGTTGATTATGCTATAGCATAATCGATTATG
Source organism: Nicotiana sylvestris (assembly GCF_000393655.2). Classification (NCBI taxonomy): domain Eukaryota; kingdom Viridiplantae; phylum Streptophyta; class Magnoliopsida; order Solanales; family Solanaceae; genus Nicotiana; species Nicotiana sylvestris. The sequence goes on from NC_091062.1 coordinate 74,018,003, forward strand.
TTGTCGATTATGCTATCGTATAATGATTATGCTACAAGAATGCTGCCAACATTTCGATTATGTTATAGCATAATTACACCACATATTTGACTTCGGGGGTCATTTTTGAAAACTTTCATATCCGAATCCACTTTGATAAATAAGCTTTGGGGCTTCATTTGAGACTATTTTACACTAAATCTAGAGAGATGTGAGAGCATTTTAGAGAGAGAAAGAGAGAACCTAGCCTCCTAATCATCAATCTTGCACAAACCCTCAAGAATCAAGCATGCTAATCTCTAGCTCACTATCTTACGGGTAAGTCCTACTTCTAATATTTCGTATATGAATTTATGAGTTCAAAACTATGATGTGGGGATTAGAAATAGGCTATGCATGTGGGACTAAATTGTAGTATGTGATATTAAAGAACTAATTTGGGTAGTTCCTATTAAAATTGATTGAGGGAAGAACGAATTTCCATTGTAGAACCTTGTAGTCTATTTCACGTGATTAGGTGTTTGATGAAATTCCTAAGAGAGTTACACCATGGGTAATCTTTATCTTTCTAATTATTAATCGATTCCCGCTATCTCCTTATAGATTGTTATTGCTAGAGGTATTGGTGGATTGTAGAAACTTAAGGAAAAGCTTTTTGAGGTATGTATGGCTAAAAACCCCTCTTCTTAGAAATTGAGCTCCTTTGGTGTCCATGCAGATGTTGTTAAGACCGAAATTTGATTGATGTATTGATTGTTATTTCATACGAATTGGTGTTGCAAAATATATACGTGAAAGGTGTGTCTCAATGTGTTCAATATGCTAGCCTAGGTAATTTAAGGATATGAGAAGAATGTGAACCATGTGTTGAAATGCCTAGACTTCAAGTCAAGTTTAAACTGAGATTGTTATGCCAAATTGTGTAAGAAAACTCGTTATGGTTGATCCTTCCAATTTTTCTTATATGTACCAAATGTATTTGATTGATTGTGTCTAGTTGTTGGTAATCTATAAAGATGTTTGAAACGAATTTGGGAAAATGAGTGTGGCCAACGTGCCGAGGACTTGAGTTATAATTATGCATGGTGATGTCTATGACATGAGAAAATGTGAACAGATTATAAAATTAGCCTTGACCTTACTTCCTATAAATGACTTTAAAAATAAAGTGGCATAAAGGCGTTGTACTCAATTTATGATCATACTTGGTTGTTCGAGATAATGATTTGCATTATAAGTACCTCCAATGTGACCCGAGTTGTTGCATACTCCAATGTTAAAATTGTAAACCGTCATGATTGGTAAGGATTAATTCAAGAATAATTGGTGTACTTGCTTGTTTATGACTTTGATGTGTGTTTCTATTATGGTTTGGTGTGTCCCCTCCTTTGGGGAGAATCCTTTGTGTTTAAAGCTCTATTGCTAATGAACTTGAGGTGTATGATTTCTAAAATACTCTACATGCCCATGATTCATGTTTCCTCTCATGTGTGCTTGACGTCTTGAATTGAATGGCTTGTTGTTGAAATTTATATTAATACGAAATATGTGGAAATGATGTGAAATGTGGGGCAGAAGAGCTTGAGTTATGAAATGTGGCCTAGTGCCAAGTATGATGTGATAATTGTGGCCCTAAGTGCCTATGAATTGATATATGTGAAATAAAGATTGAAATGAGATGATTAATGAAAAAAGAACAATGTCTTGGTAAGACGGCTTAGCCGATCGGGCCGTGATCAGACACCATGACGCATACATGGTGGTATTGTGCTGATATTGAATTCCGGAAATTGAGAATGAGATTGTGATTGAGGTACATGTATCAAATGAGGCAACCTAGACGATCGAGTCGTGATCAGACTCCGCTCAAGAAAGCAGTGGTATTATGAACGATGATGAACAATATCAAATGCCCCAACCTAAAGCTATGGGAAATATGTGAAAGTTATATGATTCTTCGATTTGATGATGTGGTGATTGTTAAAGCTTTTGATTGACCTTTATGATTTCTTTGTTCTTGTATGATAGTTCTTTCTAATGAGAAGGTGTTTATGATTTCTTTATTCCTGTATGATAATTCTTTCTAATGAGAAAGTGTTTATGATTTCTTTGTTCTTGTATGATAGTTCTTTCTAATGAGATGGCGTTTAGTTATACATACTAGTATTATTCGACGGTACTAACGTCCCTTTTGCCGGGGGCGCTACGTCTTTAAATGGATGTAGGTGTTTTCATAGCAGGCAGTGTTGGTCGCAGCTAGTGACACACCTTTTTAGCTGACTTGGTGATCCCCACTTCATTTTGGGGTCCTGTTTCATCTGTTTATTATGTACTTTGTATTTTGAGGTATAGCTAGAGTCTTGTTGCCGACATTTCTATATTATTCTTCAGTTGTATTTAGAGGCTCCGTAGACAGGTTGTTTGGTAATGTGGAATTGAATAAGAAATATTGATATTTGGCAAAGATGTATAAAACTTGTAATATTTTTGAAAATTATGAATGAAGTTGCTAATGGAAATGAAATGGAAGTTGTAAATGATATATGTACAAAGTATGATTGATGGAGTCTATCTTCTCCTTATTCATGGATTAGTTTGGGTAGAATGAAACCTAATAGGCTTGCTCAGTCGGGTTTACTCGGTTGAGCGCCGATCGCACTCCTCAGTTTTTGGGGCGTAACAAGTATCGCCCACCATAGTAGATACACGAATAGATGAAACAAGAGACTCACAGGGCGTATCGAAATAACGAGCAAAGTATGATGACACATAAGAAAAAGTGGAACTGGGATCAAATAATACAGAGGCATCTCAGTGGCAGACTGAGACAATACCTATGATTACAGCATTTGAAGCAATAGCATTGGGTCTAGCTAGAAGTGCATAGAAACGGTCCTGACCGCCACTTGATCATCCTCCCCCTCTAGGGAGACCTCTAGCTGACTGACCTCTACCCCTATCTGGCTGGATGGGTGGTGGATAAGTAACTAGCGCTGAAGCTGATGACTGACCCCTCTACTGAGATGAACCCCCAAGACGATGAGGACACTGCCTCCACATATGATCCAACTCTCCACACTCATAGCAACTCCCAGGTGCTGGAGGCGGGGACTAAAGGGAACCCCTAGCGGGAAGAACCTGACATAGAAGAACCCTAAACTGATGGAGCACGAGACGAACTCTAGGTTGGAAGGGCATTGAGTGATGATTGGCCCTGACGAGAACTGTGAGAACCATGACCTGATGACGCTCCATGATAATCTGGGAGAGCTGGCTGAGCATGCCTGAATGGACGGCCTCTACCGTACTGAAACTGACCTCTCAAAGGAGCACCACCATAACTACTAGATCCACGAGGCCACTTGGCCTCCCTCTCATCTCACTCCTAGCGATAAACTGACTCAATATCTTGGGCAATATCAACAACCTCCTCAAAAGTAGCACCAAACACCATCTCCCTGGTCATGAGAATATAAAGCTTATACGTGAGTCCTTCAACAAACGTCCTAATCCTCTCCCTCTCCGTAGGAACCAACCAAACAGCATGATGAGCTAACTCTGAGAACCTTATTTCATACTGTATCACAGTTATCTCTCCCTGATGCAACCACTCGAACTGCCTATGCAGCTCCTCTCTGCGAGGAGGCGGGGACTGAAGGGAACCCCCAGCACCGAATGACTAGCAGATACACCTGGCATAGAAGAACCCTAAACTGATAGAGCACGGGACAAACTCTAGGTTGGAAGGTCATTGAGTGATGACTGGACATGATGAGAACTATGAGAACCATGACCCGATGACGCCCCACGATAACCTGGGCGAGCTGGATGAGCATGCCTGAATGGACGTCCTCTACTGTGCTGAAATTGACCTCTCAAAAGAGAACCACCATAACTACTAGATCCCCGAGGCCTCTTGGTCTGTCTCTTATCTCACTCCTAGCGATGAACTGACTCAATCTCGTGGGCAATATCGACAACCTCCTCAAAAGTAGCACCAAACACCCTCTCCCTGGTTATGAGAATAAGAAGCTTATACGTGAGGCCATCAACAAACCTCATAATCCTCTCCCTCTCCGTAGGAACCAACCAAACAGCATGACGAGCTAACTCTGAGAACCTCATCTCATACTATAACACAGTTATCTCTCCCTGATGCAACCACTCGAACTGCCTGCGCAGCTCCTCTCTGCGAGACTATGGCACATAGTTCTCCAAAAAGAAAACGGAGAACTGCTGTCAGGTAATGGTGTTGCACCAATAGGCCTACGCCTCTCATAAGCCTCCCACCAAGTGAAGGCGGCTCTAGAAAACCGAAACGTAGTGAAAGTGACCCCGCTGGTCTCTAAAATACCCGCTGTACAAAGAATCCTCTGACACTTGTCCAAGAAACCTTGGGCATCCTCGCCCTCTGTACCACTGAAAGTCGGAGGCTGAAGTCTACCAAACCTCTCCAATCGACGATGCTCGTCCTCTAGCATAGCAGGAGCTACATAGTCTTGAACAGTTGTAACCGGCTGGGCTGGATGTGCCCCCGGTGTTTGAAGTCCATGCACGACCTGCTCAGGTGTGCGAGCGGCGGGAGTCTAAGTGCCTCCCCCGGCCTGAGAAGTAGCTGCGGCTGTAGTAACTGAGACTGCCTAAGCTAGGCCAGTGCATACTGATAGAATCTGAGCCCAGGCCTCCTGAAGACCTGGAATCACAATAAGCACAGCTGGTGCCTGAGCTGGTGCTATTGGAGCGTCCACAACTGGGACCTGATCCTGAATTGGGGCAGCTAGTGGATCTGCTGGTGCTGCCCTACTTGATATACGGGCCACACCCCTGCCCCTACCACGACCTCGACTGCATCCTTAGCCTCTAGTGGCCACAGCTGGTGGTACTTGTGGTCGTCCATCCTGACCGGTCGCTTATGTCCTCACCATCTGTGAGAGAATAGAATAATAGAAGTTTAGTACAAGGATTAACAGAATCGCACGATAAGAATTTAAAGAATATGAAGTTTCCTAAAGGTATTGCAGCCTCTTGAGGATAAATACAGACATTTCCGTACCGATCCGCGAGACTCTACTAAACCTGCTCATGATTCATGAGACCTATTTAACCTAGGCTTTGATACCAACTTGTCACGACCCTAAATCCGGACCAGGTCATGATGGCGCCTATCGTGAAACAAGGCCAGCCGACACAAACCCCCATATCAATTTAACAGTTATAATAATAATTCAAGTCATTAAAATGCTATAAAACCCAAAATATAAGTAGAATAGAACAATTTGCGGAAATAACACATGCCCGCCATCGGGGTGTCACCAGTCATGAGCATCTAAACATGTGCTTAAGAGTCTGAAAGAGTTTATACAGTCTATTACAGAACTAGAAACAGAAAGTAAGATAGGAGGGAGAAACACTGGGTTGCGAACACCGAGCAGCTACCTAGTAGACTCCGAATGACCTACTGGGAGGAATCAACCCACACTAGCATGACCCGAGGCTCCTGAATCTGCACACATGGTGCAGGGAGTAAAGTGAGTATTCCAACTCAGTGAGTAATAAAAGTAAAGGCAGTTGAGCGATAAGAAAACACGTAAAACACAGCAAGATGCTACACAAAGGAAGTATAATATCAATATAGTGCAATAAAACAACGAAACTTGTAAGAAAATGCCTTATTTCAGTGAAAACCTCTTTAAAGCATCTTTTCACAGTTAAAAAGTAAATGATAAAACAGCGAGAACAGATAAACACATAAAATCAGCCCCTCGGGCAATAATCATGGAACAACATCAGCCTCTCGGGCTATCACATATCTCACTAGGTACCCGCGCTCATTGAGAGTGTACAGACTCTGAAAGGGGCCCCTTACAGCCCAAGCGCAGTATCAAGCCATCTCGTGGCATAAAAAACAGGCTCTCGGCCTCATATCAAGCCACCTCATGGCATAACAACTAAGGCCCTCGGCCTCATAATCATAAATCAGTGCAACACTGTTGCGGCGTGCAGCCCGATCCCATATAAATCCTCACAACACAGGCCCTCGGCCCTACACAGTCAGAAATCTCTAAAAGCCACTCGAGCACAGTAAAGTTATGTCGCTCAGCCCAAAATATCATTTAAGATGTCAAAACAGAGTAAACATGGCTAACTTATGAAAACACTAGAATACAACATGACTGAGTTCAAGTATGAAATCAAAACAATGAGAAAATAGCAGTAAAAAGCCCCCTAAGGGTCCAAACAGTTGGAACGAGACCCTAATATGGCATTTAGCCCAAAACATGATAATAGCAAACAGTTTTAAATAAAAAACGCGGAAAAACAGTCACACGGGACGGACTAAGTCACAATCCCTAACGGTGCATGACCCCACGCTCGTCATCTAGCATGTGTATCACCTCAAAATAGCACCACAATGTGTAATTTGGGGTTTCATACCCTCAGGACAACATTTAAAATCATTACTCACCTCGATCCGGTCTAAACTATAGCTCGTGATGCCTTTACCCCTCAAATCGGCTTCCGGATGCTCCAAATCTAGAAAAAAGCAGAACCAAACCTGACCCCCAGGCCCACATCTCAAAATTTGATAAAATAATACATTATTAGACTCCTTATCTCCCTACGAGTTCATACATATCAAAAGTTCTAGAATCCGACCACAAATGCCCCCTCAAACCCTTGCTCAAAGGTCTCCAATCTCAAGCCCTAGTTTTCCCAATTTTTAACCCTTAATTTCCATAAATTTTCAAGTGAAATCACACCACAGAAACGAGTTTACGGTCCAAAATCCTTACCTCAATGAAATCCCCTTGAAATCCATCTTCAAATAGCTCCCTCAAGCTCAAACCCGTATGAAAATGGTAAAGAATAACTCAAAAATTGCGAAGGAAATCTTTTATACCTTCTGACCCAGGCTTTTCGCACCTACGGTCCTTTTCCCGTATCTACGGTCCTGCTTCTGTGGCCTAATCCACTGCATCTGCGGTTTTCACTTAAATGTCCATTTTTGCATCTGCGGTTAAAAATCTCGCACCTGCGCTACCGCAGGTGCGGCCCCTTCATCGCTTCTGCGATTCATGATGATCTTCTTCTTGGCCGCATCTGTGGATGCCTTCCACTTCTGCAGGCATCGCACCTGTGGCCTCCCAACTGTAGGTGCGGTTATGACAATAACAAAAAATTCTTCAGCTTCCAAACTAAACCTTCCGTCAATCATCTGAAATCACACCGCGGCCCCCGGGACCTCAACCAAAATCACAAACAAGCCATATATGTGAGGAATATGTGTTAGAGATGCGTAAAATTCTTCGCGGCGAGCTTTTCGGACCCTTTTGGACTGATCTATGCACTAAAAAGTCAAGAAATAATGTTTTCCAGAAAGTACGAGAATGTGGTCGCATATCAGGTATGTGGACCGCATAGTCGCCGCAAAGTCAGTCAGTGTATTGGTCAAATTTGAGGTCAACTATGCGGTCAATTATGCGATCGCATAACCGATATGCGGACCGCATAGTCGTCACATAATTCCCTTAGGATTTTATAAGGGGCAGTTTTGCGGTGCATTATGCGACCATAGAACGGGTATGCAGACCGCATTTCAGCCGCATTCCCAGACAGTGTGTTCAGGTTTTGGGGAGCATTTTTGCGGTCCATTATGCGAATCACATGTCAACTTTGGGATCGCAAATCTAACTCGGGGCTCCTATTTCTAATTTTCAAAACCCGACCACATCCTATTATAAATACCCCAATAGACCATTTTTCTATTATTTTTCACGACATAGAGAGAGAGGGTGTTCTAGGGTGAGAAAGAGTAATCTTCATCAAGTTCTCTCTAAATCCTTGCCCCAAATCCTTGAAGATTGTCAATTGAAGCTACTAGGTCTTCTTCATCCTAAAAGGTAAGAACTGTACCCTCATCAATAATTTCAAAATTTCTGTTAAAATAGGTAATTAGCAAGTGGGTACATGGGTATAAGGCTAGTAATTTTGCATGCACAAGAGATAATGGGGCATGGGGAGGATGAGAACTAAATAGACAACAATTGGGGTATAATATTAGAGAAATTTCTTTCAAAAAGGGGCCTAAAATCACAATGCACCTTTGATGTTTGATGATATGCTCAAACAAGCTAGAATCTTAATCCCGTCACTAATTCTTGGTTCAATTGTAATTCTTATACAATAGATTGAAGTACTAAGAGTCGCGGAATTTTATAAGAATTAGGGGAAAGCTTTATTGAGGTATGTATGGCTAAAACCTCCTCTTCTTAGAAATTGAGCTCCCATGGTGCCCGTATAAGTGTTCTAGGTTCGAAACGTAATTGATGAAATGCTTGTATGTTAAGTGAATTGATGTTGTGAAAATGTATGAGGTAGGTAATTATTTAGGTGTTTAATGTGTTACTCTTGTAAATGGAAGATGCGTGGAGAGCATGAATTATGTACTAAATGCCTAACTGTCATGCCAAGGTTACTGTATGACTAATATGCCAAACTTGATGAATTTTCCTCTATGCTTATGACTTAAATTGCTTTTGTATACGCCTATAACTTTAAGTGGCAAAGTAAATGTTGAAAATGGGAAAGATGTGAAGCATGGGTTATGGAATGTGGAAATTGTGGCCCCAAGTGGTGGTAAACTAATACATGTGTAACCAAAGATTGGTGTGAGATGAATAATGAAAAATGGTAACGTCTCGGGGAGACGACTTAGCCGATCGGGCCGTGATCGGACGCCATGATATACATACACATGGTGGTAATATATTGTTGATTGAAGCTGGAAAGAGAATAATAAAATAATGGTAACGTCTCGGGGAGACGGCTTAGCCGATTGGGTCGTGATCGGGCTCCGCTCACGGAAGCAGTGGTAATATGGATAATGATGCTACAGTGTGGGATGCTCCAATCTAAAATTTCAGAAACTATGAGAAAATCATGGGAACCTCCTTATATTGTTGGCATGGTGCTTATTTGAAACTTTGTTGCGTTTACTATTTTCTCTTTACTCTTGTATGGTTGTTCTTTCTAACAGGATGGTGTTTAGTTATACATACTAGTACTATTCCATGGTACTAACATCCCTTTTGCCGGGGGCGCTATATTTTTAAATGAATGTAGGTGGCTCCATTGCAGACAGTGCGGATTGCGCATAACGGAGTACCGTCTTCTTGAAGTCTTGGTGAACCCCTTTCTCCTTCAAGGGGGTCATGTTGCACATCTTTTGTTGTAGACTTCTACTTTTGACGTATAGCCGGGGCCTTGTTGCCGGCATTGTCATAACTTGTCATTTCATCCTTAGAGGCTCCGTAGACATATGTGTGGGTTATGTACGGGCATTGGATGGGTCCACAAACTATGATGTAATTCTAATTCTAGCTTTTCTAAAGTGTACTTGTATGAAATCTTGGAACTTATCGACGGTCTAATGTTGTGATTTAAAATGAACTAACGATGTAGAATGCACTATCTTCCCTCGTCTAAATAAATGAATGAAAGCATGGTTTCCTTATTCGTATCGAGTTGGGTAGGAAGTGTTTGATAAGGCTTGCTCAGTTGGGTTTTCTTGATTGAGCATTGGTCGCGCCTCTCGAGGTTGGGGCGTGATAATATACTACTATTCAAACTTATACCAATCTTCAAAACACCTCAAACGACATCGAATCAACCAAAACACATTGGATTCAAGCCTAAGGTTCAAAAAATCCTCTGAATTATGCTTTTGATCAAAAAGTCTATCAAACCACGTCCGAATGACCTGAAATTTTGCTCACACATCCTAAATGACACCACGGACCTATTGAAACTTCCGGAATTCCATTACGACACATATATCCAAAATCTCACCTATCAACCGGAAAACTCTAAAATTCCAATTTTACCAATTCAAGCCTAAATTTACTACGGACCTCCAAAACACGTTCCGATCACACTCCTAAGTCCCAAAGCTATCCGAACTATCGAAATTCACATCTAAGTCCTTTTTCTCATAAGTTAACATCCGGTTGACTTCTCCAACTTAAGCCTACTCAAAAGAGACTAAGTGCCTCAAACCTGACCAAAATCAATCCAGATTCGAACAGACTAACCCGATACCACATAATACGGATAAATAAAGTATAAAGATGTAGAAATGAGGGAAACGGAGTGGTAACTCATGAAACGACCGGCCGGATCATTACATTTCGATTTCTCCATTTCTTTCCCATGCTAAAAATCTCCAATTTTGTGACCATTTATAGTTTATTCAGTTCCCATTGAGTGTTCCCCATGTAATTCTCTCGATATTACTTTTAAGAAGAAAAATAAAGTAAAGTTTGAAAGAAAAAAATTCTAAGAAAAAAATAAAAAATTCCAAAAATAAAAATGAAAGACATGGTATTGGTAGTTTGGGATGGAAGTAATTCATGAATTATCTATCTCTAATTATTGTATAGGTTGTCCTTCATTTGTCTTGACATACACTAAAAGAGTGGGTTTTTAATACTTAGTACTCTTGCCTGAGTAGATGAATTTAAGGGGGAAAATATGGCCAGTTAGGATTCATATAAGTACTGAGGTATATTTATTGTTGTGTTGTACATAGTACTCCTAGTTTTATCTTGTATTTTGCAATGCATTAATGTTTTTTTCTTCTTCTTAGTGAATACAATAGATTAAAGGTTATATGCACATAAAAGGGAAGTCTTGGTGGTGCTTGAACTTTGTTGAATCTGCTTTTTCGCGTGAACTTAACTGTTGGCTATTGAAACTTGCAGCTTTCGGCTGTGAAAATCAAAGATAGGTGTCATTCAAAGCTGTATGAATTACCGACCAATTTCTCGTTCAATGATTGATAAGTTTTTGCTAATGGAATCAAGTGGAACCAGTTCTGAATTCTTCGTTCACTCCCCCTATTACCAACTAAGTTTATCCTGTGACCTTCGTATTGTAAACTAGTTTGATTCAGTACAGCTGAGAGTTTCCATTTGCAGAATTGTTAAATGTATTTGTTTTCTCTAAATGTCTGCACATTTTCAGCCATGAAGAGGGCTATGCCATTTGGTGAACAAGTGGATGTCTCATCTGATGAATCATCTTCGTCTGATGGGGATGACCATAAAGCAGAAAGCGAGCAGATGAGCAACAACATTGCTGTCGACCAAGTTGTTGAAGAACTTGTTTCTGAAGGTACTAAAACTATTTGTGATCATTTAGACATGGTTAAGTGTGAAAACGAGCAAATGCCCAATTTTCATAAATGACTTTATTCATAGAAATGCTAGAGATGCTTATGTTCTTGATTTTCCATGTGTCATATTAATCTATCATCTGTTCATGGGTCTCAGATAAATACGTAAGTTGCAAAAGTTTACTTCATGATATTATTCAAAGGCATAATGGTCTTATGACACTCCAAGAGATTTTATTGACGTACTTCTCATGCATTGCATTCATGTACATTGACCCATGACCAGATGGCATTATATACGCGTATATATGTATATATATGTATATGGGATATGGGATCAGTTATGGCGTTATATACGTACCACCACCTGATCAGCTGGTATATGTTGATGATTTGCCCACAGTTGCCGAGATGATATGATGGGACACCTTCAGAGGCGTGATGATGTTATGGCGTTATATATGCGTATATATGTATATATATGTATATGGAATATGGGAAAAGGTTATGGCGTTATATACGCACCACCACCTGATCAGCTGGTATACGTTGATAATTTGCCCACAATGTCTGAAATGATATGATGGGATGCCCTTAGAGGCTTGATGATGTTATGAACACATGTACCTATGCACGACATGACATTCATACGCATATGCATGACACTATAAGTGTTAAATGATATACAGAGTTATCCAGACTTACAGGTTGAGTCATGTACCCCATGTTTCTTTCATGTATTTTATATATATCCATTTACATGCCTTACATACTCGGTACATTATTCGTATTGACGTTCTTTTGTTGTGGACGCTGCATTCATGCCTGCATGTATAAGTAATCAATTTGATGATCCCTCATTGTAGACAAAGTTAGTATTCAGCGAAGGATCGGTAGGACTCCACCTCATTCGGAGTGCAGCCGAATCTATAAGTCATCGCGTTAGAGTTTTACTTCAGACTTATGGGTAGGTCGGTACCCTGCCCCATTTGATGTCAAATAATCTTAGAGGCTTTGTAGACAGAGGTTCAGTTTGTATAGTATGTCAGAGGCCTTGGCGGCCCATATGTATTTATGTCTTAAGAACGATAGTTTATTGATACAGTGTTGCCCACTTATAGTTATGCACTACGAGTTGTTGCCATGTTAGCCCACGATGGTCACAGAAAGAATGAGTTACAGAATGGTTCGCTCGGGCCAGTACGACACTAGGTGCCAACCACGCCTCCCTAGGTTCGGGGCATGACAACTACGATGATCTACATATAGATGTTTTACCTCCTTATCTTTGGCGTCTTCTCACATCATCGATGACCCATACTCGCCTTGGGATAATCCTTCGAGGGTGACATTTAGTATAACTGGCACATACAGTCCCTTAAGCTTAACTTTAGTCACATTTCTTGCTTTAGGGAAGTGCCTTCCTGAATGGACATTCTCTGAATTTTACACGAATCATCTTTTGTTGTCCATTCTACTATAGCTGGAACGAAATCTAAAATTCTCACGATACCAACTATTATCAAATCACTCAAGCCCTACTTCATGTTTAGTTTATCTTGTTCATCAGCCCATACCGATTTCTATTACTCTGGGGATTAACTCTCCCTTCTGGTAGTCGCGTTGCAGCCACCAACTTATTTCTCGAAATGCGGATATGACTTTATGGCCTATACTCTTTTGTTGTCTCAAGGTTTGGCTACTCTCATTTTTTCCCTTAACTTGACTATATATCCTATAATACCGTCATTTTCTTTTTCTCACATTGTCATTCTTGCATCACATCTTACTCATAACACTTCATTAATTTTCTTCTCATTTCCTGCTAACATATATGTCTAACACTTTATTTTGAAAAATTCAACAGGATATTCTTTTGTTTTTAGCTCCCCTTGCTCCATCTATTGGCTGTTTGGGTTACCTAACATTCTTTCTTTACTAGGGACGAGAGTCATACTAAGGTAACATTTATCCTTTCAAGGCTTTCAGTTCCTATCTTTGTAGTACTCATATCCCGCTGTACTATTTTAGAGTGCACCATTTGGGTATTTCACAAGGAGATCTATTAGCACATTTGCAATATCCTTCGGAAATGTCAACTAACGCAAATAATACATTCACCATTTTGGGTTACTCTAACCCCAACTGGATCCTGCTATCCTGTCCTTCTCTCAAACCATATCGGTTAGCTCCCATAGGAAATGACTAAGATAGGTATGGACGATTGTACGTACATCTATTACTGTTGAAGGTAATTCAAAATGCTTATATCTCCCTCCCTGAATGGTAAATAATGATAATGTTTATTAACTGGGTATCTCGTACTTTTCTTTACCTTGTTTCTTTTACTTGCTGCAACTTGTGTCTAACTTCCGGTTCTGTTATTCCTTTTTACCGTAAGAGTGGATAAGTATTCTTTCCTAAAAGCTCCTTATCAAGAATCGTACACCTTTTAATACACGCATGATCTACTGAATACCTCAAATTTACTCATCATAAGAAAGATGCAGAATCGAGTTCCTCTAACTCAACACTTCCATGCGTATATCTCTTATCAACCGTCTTTCTGGATGTAGGTATCATCGTATTATGAATAGGATAGAGTTAGGAAATTGAGTTCTTACAATTGAGCTCTATCATATGGTCTAGAGTAAGAAGAAAGAGTGGCAGTCCTAAATGCCCTGTATCCTCCTACTTATAAGTATGGTGCACGACACACCCATAAACAAGACTCTACTAGATACAGCTTGTAGACTCTCTAGGATAGAACTGCTCTGATACCACTTTTGTCACGACCCAAATCGATGGGCCGCGATGGGCACCCGGTACCTTACTCAACCGAGTACAAGCATAATGTATCTTTTCATGTCACACTATCATAGATAACTGAGCCGGAAGACTGCCGTGAGATACGTAGAATACAACATATGATACCAACTTATCCATAAGACATATGGGCCTATAAGGCCAAAATAACCACTCGTACACTGATCATAGGCCACAAGGCCATAAAATCTTTTATGTACATGGCATTTGTCTACAAGCCTCTAAGAATACATAATTTTCATAAAGGTCGGGACAGAGTCTCGCCATACCAAACAATACACATCTAAATCATACTAACCAAACAAGCAACTCTGAAGTAAATGGAGCACACCAACATCTTCTGCTGAGTTGATAGCCTACTTAGAGGGCTCTCAATCTATCTATCGGGACCTACGTACATGAAATGCAGCGTCCCCAAGAAAAAGGGATGTCAGCACAAATAATGTACCGATTATGTAAGGAATGAAAATTAGTAAATAATAGACATGAGAGAAACATGGAGTAAAAGACTCGATATGTACATTTGCATAGCTTTGTGAATCATTTCATTTTTATAATGTCATGCATATGCGTATAAATGTCATACCATGCATGGGAATATGTGTTCATAACATCGTCAAGCCTCTAAGGGCATCCCATCATATCATCTCGACCACTTTGGGCAAATCATCAACGTATACCAGCTAATCAGGTGGTGGTGCATATATAATACTGTAATCTTTTCCCATATCACATATCTCATATACATATATATATATATATATATAATATCGTAGCCTTTCCCATATCCCATATATATATATATACGTGTATATAACGCCATCTGGTCATGGGTCAATGTACATGAATGCAATGCATGAGAAGTACGTTAATAAAATCTCTTGGAATGTCATAAGACCATTATGCCTTTGAGTAATATCATAAAGTAAACTTTTTTTAACTTACATATTTTTCTTAGACCCATGAACATATTATAGAATAATATGACACATAGAGAATCAAGAACATAAGCATCTCTAGCATTTCTATGAATAGAGTCATTTATGAAAATTGCACATTTGCTTGTTTCGTTTGTGCCGTATAGGTCATGCCAAAAGAAAGAAGGGAGACCCTTAACATACCTAAGTCGATTCTCTTGATAATCCCTCTAACACATGTTAATTGCGACTAAACACGTGACGACAAGATCG
This sequence comes from Nicotiana sylvestris, assembly GCF_000393655.2. Lineage (NCBI taxonomy): Eukaryota > Viridiplantae > Streptophyta > Magnoliopsida > Solanales > Solanaceae > Nicotiana > Nicotiana sylvestris. Next base: position 74,033,171 of record NC_091062.1, read on the forward strand.
AAGTAGGGAAAAATCCGTATAACTTCGCATGAATTCCTTGTTGAAGATCGCTACTGGGTAGATGTAAAACATCTCATTTTGGTGAATTTGATCAAACTTTTGTATGGCCTATTTGCTGGAACAGTAATGTTCCCATTCATCTCCTCATGAATTGTTGAAGATTCTTATCTTGCTTTACATTCATGACTTAAGTTTGTAACATACCAATATTTACTTTTGAATGCATATAAGAATGTATGTTTGTCTTATTTTTCTTAAGGATAGATATGACAAACATTAGTGTCTTTCCTTTATTAAAATGGAAATGACACATATTGTTAAGACTTTCCACTTAGCCAAGTGACATATGAGTCACAAATCTTGAATTCGTGGGTTGCCACGTCATTGCTTTGGGTCCTTATCCAAAGTATTTAATTAATCCACTATTAATTATTAATTAACTAGGTAATGTCCCATTACCCAATAATTAATCAATTACCCACATAATTGAGAATTATTTCTACTTACTTAAAATATTACTCACTTTTCGCATACTTTATATACCTTACTATCATAGCCATGTGGTACCTTGTACGGTACTAGTCCATAAATATCGGATATTTTAGTTCGAGCTGTATTTTATCCTAAAATGCCAAATTTCAACGAAATTCATTTCCTTTGATTTGCTTACCCTCTCACCTTCACGAATTTACTCATCACTTGTTTAAAATAGCATAATCCGTATAATCTCCAAATAATCTTTTCCTTGGACGGATGTCAATTACCTTACGATAAATTCAACGTAAAATACTACAAGGTGCAACATCATCGTAATTTAATATTGTGAAGCGTAACATCATCATAATGTAATACTGCAAGGCGTAACATCATTGTAATATAATATTGTAGGACGTAACATTATCTTAATATAATACTGCGAGATGTAATATCGACATAATATTGCGGGGCGTAACATATGGTGTTACTCAAAAGGTCATGACTCCTTATCATCCATAAGCTAGTGGCCAAGTAGAAGTCTCTAACCGGGAGATTAAGTGTATCTTGTCTAACACGGTAAATGCAAATCGTACGGGTTGGTCCAAGAAGCTTGATGATGCGTTATGGGCATATAGGACGAATTACAAAATAACTATCGGAATGTCTCCATTCCGATTAGTATTCGGGAAATCTTGTCATCTTCTGATTGAATTAGAGCATAAGGCAATGTGGGACTTAAAGAAGTTGAATTGTCATTGGGATGAAGCTGCTAACTTACGGGTTGCACACTTGAATGAATTGAATGAGTTCTGGTACCATGCATATGATAGTTTGTCCTTGTACAAAGAAAAGATGAAATATCTTCATGACAAGTACATTTGGAACAAAGATCTCAAGGCTGGTGATCTTGTATTGTTCTTTAACTCAAGGTTGAGGATATTTGTCGGGAAGCTCAAGTTTAAGTGGAGCGGTCCGTTTAAAATTGTTGATGTTACACCCTTTAGTGCATTGGATTTGAAGAACAAGAACAATAAAATATTCTGAGTCAATGGTCACTGAGTGAAGCACTACTTGGAAAAATTTGGAGAGAGCCATGTGATGGATGTCATTTACTTCACTTGGGGATTCTATGATATTGCATCGTGTTGCAATATTAAATCAGACGCTTTGTGAGAGGCAAACCAAGTTCTTTTCCTTTGTCTTTTTGTAATTAGGTATTCTTAGTTGTTTTTAGATTGATTTTAATTATGCTGCATTGTTGAGTGTTAGATGAAAGAAGAGTGACCAAAATTATGTAAGCGAAGAAAAAAGCGGACTGCACATTACAATTGTGCAGCTGCAAAATTAAAGTTGCAACCCTAAAAGAGCTTGTGCGGCCGCAGATTTTATTTGCAGACCGCACTTCTTGGAGCAAAATTGGATGTCATATGATAGGTTCTCTAAACTTTTTCCTGTCAGTGCGGGGAAATTATGCAACAATTAGAACCATTATGCGGACGCACTTGAAATTGTGCGGACCGCACATGAGAAGCAATCAACTAAAGGCAAAGTGAACGAGTGCGGACCGCACTTTGAATTGTGTGGTCGCACTTGGCCCTTTTCCCTCTCAATTACTCTAAGAATAAATAGAAGCTTAGGCCTTATTTTACACTTTCACTATATTGAGAAATCATTGTTACTCTGAGAGCTTACTTGAGGATCCATACTATCAAACACACACACCCATTTGCACTCACAAGATCTTGCACACTCATATCATCTGGTATGCTTCATTTCATGTTGGTTTTGTTTTATTTTGATTTTTGAATTTATTTTTTTCACTTTTTAGTTTCTTTTTAGGCCATCTGTTATTGTATTCCATCTGTGTATACATGTGTGATAGATTTGTAATGAGTAGTTGTTGAAACATGCTATAATAGGTTGGGTTTTGAATCTTATGTGTATACCCTATGCCAATTAGATTTGAACAAGTATTTGCAAAACCTAAGTAAAATAAAGACATGCTCGTTTGTTTTTGAAATTTGTTGCCGCACTAAAAGTTGTGTGGTCCTCAGTTTCCTAATTATGGTGACTGGTAGAAGGATAGTATTTTTGCTTCCACACTTTAATTGTGCAGACCACGGAATTCCTAGAGAGGTTGCATTGAGATCTGCACTGTCTATCAGAGAGTTGTCTTTTGAGAATGCAAATGTGCGGACCGCACTTTTAATTTTGCGGACCGCAGATTAATTCTGCTTTCTCACATTGGCCCCGCAATGTCCATCGGAGGGGAGACACCTCAAACCTCTGAACATCTGAGCAGAAGTGTGTCCCCACTTGAAATTTTGTGGTCCGCACTTCCACTCTGCGGGTCGCACTTGAAAATGTGCATACCACTCTTTCCTATTTTTTGCAGCATGTTTATTCATTTGTAACCCCACTATTTCAAATTGTTCTCCCTGTTTTACTTGAGTCTCTGTATTGAATTATAATTTGCAACAAACAATTCTCTTTGTGTTGATACAGACAATGGTTCGATCACGGGAATGTGGTGAATCATCTAAGGGAAGAGGAGAATCTTCAAGGGGTTAGGGCAAAGGTGTTTTTCCCCCAAGTGTGCAAAATATAATAAGGAAGAAAGCAACTGCAGGCAGATGGCAAGGTAGAGACCTCTCCGAGTCTAGCTCTTATGCCCCATCAAGGGAAGCCTCCGAGGGAAACTCGGTATCTATTCTGGAAGAGCACACAAATGAGCAGTTGAGGCCACAAGGGCGATCTGAGCCTCTAGTTGTGCCTTCTACATCTCACAGTACTTCCTAGGGTTCGGAAAATGCTAGACAAGAGTCCGAGGCAACTACTATTGGCTCTAATTTTGATGACGTTCGTGACGATGGGAGAGGGGGAGAAGGAACATCCACCGGTTTAGCTCGAACAAAGAAGAAGGAGGCTTGGGAGGAAAGATTTGTGAGCCGTTAGGATTTCTCTGATTTACGAATGTGGTGAATGTTGATGTTTTTAACTCATGAGCAATAGTTTCTATTGAAGGATCTTGATAAGTATAATCCTTCAGTTCTAGAGCAATTCACAAAGAGAAAGGGATGGATGCTATTTACAAAAAAGTTAGTGGATGTTAAGGATCACCTTGTCCGTGATTTTTATGCCAAAATTTTAGACATTTTCAAAGGGACAAAGGTAACCAAAGTGTGAAACCTCAAGGTGAAATTTGATCAGCAACATACAAGCATGTGATTTGCCTTTTATCTATCTTTAGTAGTTGTTACTTTCATTAGCTTTTTATATGTTTTTTTATTTTGTTTATATTAGTAGTTTTTTTTTATGTTAGTAGCTTTTATGTCTTTTCTTAGTAGTGTGGATAATAGGCATTTTGGTTTTCTTAATGCCACGGTTCTTTTCAAAGGTGGTCTTTTGTGTGAACCGATGACTCTTCCCGAGGGTAGATGGTGTGACAACTTTCTTAAGATAATGAGTCCATTTTTGTGTTTAGGTAATAATAATATTAGTAATAATGAATAAAATCTCTAATCAAGTCATTCTCTAAAACGAGTTATTCATGAGCCATTTGGCACTAACACACTTAACTGCGTGTTTATAGTTTGAAACGAGGTTTTTGGAAGAAAATAGCTCTAGTTAGTGACTTTGAGATTCTTGAGTTGACTTTAATAATTATTGAGTGGTTAATTGGACTATAGTGATTTTTAACTTGATTGTAATCGTTGTAGGCTTTAGACTCTATCATCTTTTATGGTCTGGTTGTATGAGAGGTGCGTCGAATGTGTTTCAAGGCGAAATTCTAGGTTTGCTTGGTTTGAAAGATGATTGTAGGTTTTCCTTTGTCCGTTTGATCTTTCTATTGCCACACAATGCTTGTTATCCCTAGTCAACCCTTTTGGTCATTTAGCCTTTCTCTATTGGTAACCATACTACAGGCCTTTATCCATTTTGTTTGTAATCCTCTCCTAGTGCCCGGGCCTTTCTTAACACTCTTATGAAATAAGTGGTTTAAGGCATAAGTTTGGAGGGAAAGTTGGGGAATCTAAAAGAGGTATCAAGGCACCAAAAAGATAAGGAAAGAAAAGAAGAGAACAAAAGGAAAATGCCAAAAAGAAAATAAAAAGGAAGGTTGATGAAATAAAAAAGAGGTAAATATCTCTAGTATGATCATCAAGTGAGAAAAAGAATTGAATGAACAAGAAAGAGTGATGTCAAGTCTCTCTAACCTCCAAGAAAAAGTGGAGTGCTTAAGGGGGTAACCACTTATCCCATATGGTATGCTACCCTAATCCAAAAGCCTTCATTACAACCCCAAAGAAGTCCTACTTGATTTTGAACCGAGTGAGCTTCCATTAGTGGAGATCTACATGAGGGGCAAGACTATGTTACTTGAAGCCTTACGTGTGACATTCCTTTGTAATAGAAGAGTGGATTCTTCATTGCTCTAGTCATTGAGTGCTAATTCTTGAAGTGAGCATGGAAAATGAAAGGTATAGGAGGAAGAATTTGGACGCCACTATGATTTACATGATAGAACAAGAGTCCTTGATGAGTGAAGTCAATTCTTGAAGCTCAAATGTCACATTAGAGTTATATGCACGTAACATATGTTTTGTCACTGTGTTGAAATGTATGAGTATTGCGGGTAATTGTTGGTCCCAACTGAGTATGAATGGCTTACAATTGACTCTTTGAAATGACCTTTCATTTTGAGGAGGTGGGAACTAATCGATTTACTTGAGGACAAACAAAGACTTAAGTTTAGAGGGCTTGCTCTAGCAAAGTGAGCATTGCATTGGTAATTTGAAAGTTTTCCACCCTAATGCGAGAGGGGACTATTGCACTTGCATAACCTTCGTTGGGAAAAATCCAGTTTTGCGCTGCTTGTGGTTGTGGTGGTGGAGGCGGGGGAGGTGGGGCACGTTGTCTTGTTGACCACGGCCTCGATGATTCGGTTGTGGCACTTGAGTTACATCATCTAGTTGTTCCTCCTCGTCGTCCAACTCACCCAACGTCATATTTCCGATCTCATTGTTTGCCATCTTGTACATACGATTTCTTCAACAAATTAGTAAAATGGAAAGGAAAGAATATATTTCAAGACCACACTCAACTATATATCTAATACCGCACTTTGGCCTACTTTGCTCCTTTTTGCCTTTTTAAGCTGAATTACTTCTTTTGGGTTAGATTGCTTCATTAAGGTCCAATCTTCCAATATACCTTCAAATTGCACAATTTCATTAGTTTTGGGAATAAAAATCAGCACTTTCGGACTAAAACTAAAGCAAAAAAGTACTAATAAGTGGTTAAAATCCACACTTATCAGGAATATATAAAGGAAAACACAGCATTTTGGGCAAATAACACACTTGGAAGCAGATAGAAGCCATCACAGAGTTCGAAACCCATGAAGTTCATATTGAGTTCTTCTTTTTTCTCTACTTTTATTGATTTTTATGTATTCTTGAGAATTACTTAAGGTTGCTACTATGACTATGCATAGCTAAAGTCGTTTATTCTGGGGTTGTGATTTTACATGAATGTTGATATTCAGAGATTGATTTGATAATTTAATTTATCATATTGGGTTGTTTATTTATATCCTTAACATAATTATTTTACTGTCCAGCTAAAAATGAAATACTATATATGAATCTTGAATTGAACTTGAAAGAGGTAATTCCTGATTGCAATAGGATTGAACACAGCGCGATCTTGAACCTAGTCATTGGGTGATTTGTGAATACGGATAGAAATATACCTATTTGTCGTACTTATCTAATTGTGCAAGAAATTGCTAATGCATTCATTTTATCTCTAATCTCATAAAAATATAGTGTTTAGAATAAATTGAATAGACGAGTAGAAGTTATCAAATTTCTACGAGTATTGTTGATCTTGCAAGTTAATAACCCAGATAAATTAACAGTCAAGTCGATTGCGAAATTCAACAGGACTGTCACATAACCATCACCAAGGAATATTTTTTTATTGAATTAAAATTTTCATGCTAAGTGTGCTCGTTAATTAGATCTTATTTTAATCGCAACTCTAGTTAGTAAAATTAATTAAACAAAAATTACCTTGAACTTGTTCTTGACTCGATAAATTAGAATTTTCTTGATTTAGTTGACAGTTGATCACAAGTCCTTATGGGAATGATACTCTACTCACTCTTTATTACTTGATTGACTGCATATACTTGCGTGTGTGATTTAGGTCTAAGCTTTTGGCGTTGTTGTCGGTGACGCAGAAACTAATTATTTTATTAGATTAAGCTTTACTACTTATCAAATCGTGCTTTAAATTTTCTTTTTAGTTTTGTGTTTGATCTCAGGTATTCTTCTTAAATGAGACAAGTTAGAATCCAAGATAAATTCAAGCATTTTGACCCAGAACCTGAGAGAGCATTTCACAGAAGATTGAGAGAAGCTCGAGAAACAAATAATCTACAAGCACTCGTTCAACTCCTTGTTGAAATGGCAGATGCACACCCCATTTGAATTACAAGAGGTTATACCTAGCAATGCTAATTCACCTTTAGTATCATTTTGTTTGGGATCATTAGGCATTTCAAGTCTAAACAGAGCATGATCCAGCTACTTAATACAAACGTATAGTTTATAGTGTTGATACCCAATTTTTCCCTTGTATTTTATAAAGTATTCTATATACTTTCAAAATATCATTTTGCACTATTACCCAATTTATTGAGGTTATATAAATATTTTCAATAATTTTTAAGTTTTAAAACTGATTTTCTTGCATTTAATTTGTTCAAATATTTATCAATTATACCTTCGAATTATTTTTAGAGTGGTTCAATCTTCCAAATTTATCATTTTATGCCTACATGCATCTTATAATATTTTATCTCATTTTTACATAATTAAATTTATATTTTTCTATTTTATCTACAATAGCTACAATAATGGCCTTTACATAATTAAATTTGTATTTTTTCTATTTTATCTACATTAGTTATAATAATGGCCTATATTCTCATCATAGTTACATTTATTATATTATTCATGTCAAAATAATATTTTTATAACTCTAAGTTATTATTTTAAATCTTAAATAATATTTGTATAATTTATTAGTCATTTTTTATAATTTATTTTTAACGAATTTCTTATATTTAATTTATAGCCCACCATAGAGCTAATTTCGGACCAAAAACAGGCCCAAAGCACTTAGTCCATCCCATTTAACCCTTTAGCATCCCAAAACCAAATGACCCCTTTACTAAACCCGGTCACGACCCATTTCAACGACCTGCCCCACCATCTTTGTTGGTTGTTGATCTCAGATGATCAAAGCCACCCCTTTCTTTAATTAACTGAACCCACCCGAAACCCTACCATTTTTTATAGATCGCCACCACCAAACGCTCTCCTCTCCTCTCACACCAAACCCTAGCTGCCTCACCCAAAATCCTAGTCTATACCCAAGAAAATATGGAGATCCTCCATATTTCCTTTCCTTTTTCTGTACTCACAGTGTTTCTTTCATGTTTTCTTGATATTATTCATTTGGTACTTAGTTATTTAAGGATATGGTATTTGGTAGCTTTGTTTGGCTCAGATTCATGATAGTTACCATGTTCTTGACTTGATACATTCACTACCAGGCTATATGGGTCTGATTCAGTGAGATCTTTAAATATTTTTTATTCTCCATATTGAACTAGGGTTTGCCTGATTTTTCTCTTTAATTGATTCTAAATCGATTTCACATGCTTTTCTTTCCTTATTTGTGTTTGATCAACTGTGTTTCTGTTACACCTTGTGTGTCCCAAAGTGACGTATAATGAATATGAAACTTGTTAATCTTCATTTAAATGAGTGTAAATTCATAATATGACTATATATTATGTTTGGATATAAAATATAAAGTTTGGAAAAAATCGGATTTAAGTTGCGGATAAACCGACTAAGGATTTACCTTATAGCGAAGCTTTTTGTGCCACACATTTTGTATGCTATATATGATGTCTTTTTGAGACATATTATATACCACATTAAAGGTATTGGAATGTAGTTTCAAATACTCTTAACAGTTCATTCATATGACGTCCGGATAAAAAGATAAATATTTGAAAATGGGTCAATGCTAGGGTGCCAATCTAACACCTCTTTGACTTTTTAAAAGTGGATATATATATATATATATATATATATATATATATATATATATATATGTCCTTTAATTATTCTTTTTCTTCATTTTTCCATTGACCACGGAAAGATAAGACCCATAAACTCAGCCTTAAGCTTTCTACAAGGGTTTCAAAAAATATTAACATCTCAAATACGAAATCAAGAAGCGATAACATTAGAACGATCCCTACGACGTAAATATCATTATACTGCCTCTATTTTTCTTTGTATTTTGAGTTTTGGAAGGTAATTAATAGTTAAGAAAACACATACTTGCTGTTTTATGCTTTTTAAATATCAAGGAAGGTTGATAAATTTGTTTCCTAATAGTTAGAATTCATGAGACGGTGATCGAAAGTCGTCAGTTCAATTTATTCCACTCGTAAAAGACTATTTTGTAGTCCACTCGTGTTGGCCTCTTGTGCTGCTAATTTATAGTATTTGGAAGGATAAAGGGTGTGGATAAATGCCACATGTCATAGGGTAGTGGGCTGGTCGCCAGCTGTTGCAATTTCAGGCTAATTGATAACTTGTTGATGGGGTGTGTTATGGTATATTTGGGCTTTTTGTTGTATTAAAGGTCCCGATTGTAGTTAGGTTATTTTGGAGTTGCTGATTGTATTGTGTTGTTGCCTCGCCTATAGTAGGCCTAAGGAAGCAATAAAATCAGGGGAAATGCTGCCCGTTTTGTTACAGATTAAGTTACTTTCGTTATATAAATGAGAGAGTCATTCGTATCTTGACAATAGCTTCATTATCATTGTTGTAGATTAAGGTGCAGTGAGCTAAGTTTAGCATGGTTATTAGACATATTTCTACAAGTTATGTTAAGGCTATCCCTTCTTTCCTTTTGGCATGATCCATATGATACAATAAAATGAGCAAATACACAACTTTCAGAAATGGCTCTATTCTTAGAAGTACTAAGGTTTCCTATGTTCTTGATTCCCCATATGTCCTATTATTATATTGTCTGTCCATGGGTCTTAGAAAATAGTAAGTTGATAAAGTTTATTTCATGATATTAACCGAAAGCATATTGATCTTATGACATACCGAGAGATCTTACTGACTTACTTCTTATGCATTGCATTCATTTATACATGTACATTGAACCAAGACGAGATGGTGTTATATGCGCGTATATTATATGTATATGGGGTGTGGGGGGAGGTTACGGCGTTATATATGCATCACCACTTGGTCAATTGCTATACGTTGATGATTTTTCCCACTGAGTTTGGGATGATATGATTGGATGCCCTTAGAAGCTTGATGATGTTATGTACACATATACCTATGCATGATATGACATTTATATATATATGCATGATATTATAAATTTTTCATGACTCACAGAACTATTCAGACACAGGTTGAGTATTTTACTCCATGTTTCTTTTATGTCATTTATAGACTGATTTTTATGCCTTACATACTCGGTACATTATTTTTACTGGTGCCCCTATCGCTTGGGGGCTAAGTTTCTTGCCAATAGATGTAGGTAGACGGGCTGACGGTCCCCTTCTTAGAATCCTTACTCAGCAAAAGCTGGTGTTCTCCATTTGATCCGGAGCTACTATTGGATTTTGGTACGATATTTTTGTATACATATATGGGTATGATGGGTCCCAATACCATCCTTTATATAGTTGTACACACTACAGAGGTCTGTAGATAGTCGTGTATAGTTGGATAGTATGTGGCCTTATCGGCTTCTACTTTGATATATAATTGTCCATAGCAGCCTTGTCGGCTCGCCCTACCGTATTCCGCATATATAGATTTGTATGTATGTGTGTATGCATTTTGGGCATGTTTCCTCACATATGTTATTCACGTGATTTAGTAGTTTATTGACAGATGTTATGCATGACCTAACCCTATTTCATGTTTATATCTTAGATGTATGCCTAACCTACCCTTATTTCATGTTTATATCTTAGACGTATGCTTAGGGGTGTTCGATGTGTAGGACTTGGGCACTCATTATGGTCCATCCGTTTGGGTTGTGATAAAAGTGGTAAAAGAGCAGTTCTGTCCTAGGGTTGTCTATAGACTATGTCTAGTAGAGTCTTGTTTATCGGTGTGGTATGCACCACGCTTATAAACAGGAGGCTGCAGGACATATAGAATGTTATCCTCCATTCTTATCTCAAATCATGCGATATAAGAAGTCATTTTCCTAATGATATGTTATATTTTCAATGATGCCTAAAAAGGCTACAGCCACTTAGAAGGGCAAGTCCGTGGCTGATGAGACTACAAGTCGAGCGCCACGAGTTGCCAGGTCTTGGGGAGAGTCTCAGAGTGAGGCTCCATCTCAGACTTCACATACCCCGCCCTCTCAAGAGGAGATCTGAGGGGCACTATCTCCAGTGTCTGCCCGAGTACCACCAGCTCCTCAGCCAGATGCACCGGATCAGGAGATGAGAGATGTTATTAAGCTATTGACTTGATTAGTGGCCGTTTAGGTTCAGTTCCAGAAAGTAGGTATTGGTCATGTAGATAGGTCCATCAGTGCGAGGGTTCGTGATTTCATTAATTTGGACCCTCATAGTATTTACTAGAGCAGATCCAAATGAGGACCCTCATGTATTTATTGATAGGATGCAGAGGACTTTGAGGGTAATGAAGGCCACTGCGATTGAGTCACTTGAGCTAGCTTCCTATAGACTTCAGTATGTGGCAGTTAATTGGTACGAGTCTTGGGAGTCAACCAGAGGTGAGGGTGCCCTTCCAGCAGTATGGCAGGGGTTTACAAAGGCTTTTCTTTGTCATTATTTGCCACTAGAGCTTAGACGGGCCAGAGTTGATAGGTTTTTTACCCTTCGGCAGGGTAATGTGAGTATTCAGGATACAACCTTCAGTTTGGTTCTTTGGCTAGGTATGCTTCCACTATTGTAGCTAAGATGGAGGATCGGGTTCATCCGTTCACGATGGGGTTGGAGACACTCTTGCTTAATGATTGTATGTCGGTCTCACTTCAGCCATACATGGATATTTCTCATATTCAGGGATATTCTCAGGGTGTAGAAGAGCGTAAGGAGAAGCAGAGGGCCGATCATGAGCATGATAGGGCCTAGAGTAAGAGCGTAAACTTCCAACTTTGGGACTAAGTGTCCCATTTACTTTGAAACTCACTCGAAGCCAAAATAATCTACCTGACAAGTCAATAATTATAATATAACATAGAGTAGTTAATAAATAGGATAACAGGGCTAAAATATTCAGAGCGACTTGCTGGGTTGTTACATGTTTAGAACTTTTAGATATAAAATATGCTTCAGTTATAGGAACATAGCGGGCAAGCATCGCTTGTAATTTAGAATGTGAATTGGAGAGCCAGAAGACTTAGTAGTAAAGTCTTAAAAAATCAGCTAGCTTAGCATACACATCTGGGTGTGTCAAGGTTGAAGGAACAAGGCTTGGATGCGAAGCATCCACCCTAGCATCAGCTACTGGGAATTCCAAGCTGAAGCGGACGCAAAGCATCCATCTTTGCATCAATTCCTCAGACTGACTTGAAAAAGAAAAAGGAAAACTTTGGCCAACAACTTTTATACACAATATATAAAGAAAAAATGCAGTTTTAGGTCATCTAACACACTTGGAAGCAGAGAAAAGCCATCACGCAGTTCGGAAGCTGTAGAGTTCATATTGAGTTCTTCTTCTTTCCTACTTTTATGATTTTGTATGTATTCTTGGGAATTACTTGAGATTGCTACCATAACTATGTGTGGCTAAATTTGTTTATTCTGGAGGTTATTATTTTACATGAATGTTGATATTCGTAGATTGATTTGACGAATAAATTTATCATAATGAGTTGTTTATTCATATCCTGAGCCTAATTATTTTCTGATCCATATATAAATGTTGAGTAATAGAGCACGACCTTGAACCTAATCATTGTAGAATTGATTTGTGAATAAAGATAGAAATATGCCTATTTGTCGTGCTTAGCGAATTGTGCAAGAAATTTGTAGTGAGTTTTTGGAGTGAATTGAGACACTTAGTCTCTTAGTTGAAAGCTTAAGTTGGAAAAGTTGGTGGGATGTCGACTTATGTGTAAATGACCTCGGATTTGAGTTTTGATGGTTCTATTGGCTCCATTAGGGGATTTTGGACTTAGAAGTGCGTCCAGAATGTGATTTGGAGGTCTGTGGTAGAAGTTTACTTGAATTGGCGAAAGTTAGAATTTTGGCAATTTTGGTCGGCCGTGGAACTTTTGATATCGGGGTTGGATTGGATTTTCGGAAGTTGGAGTCAGTTCGTGGTGTCATTTCTGAGTTGTGCAAAAATTTTGAGGTTATTCGAATGTGGTTTGATAGGTTTTGGCATCGGTTGTGGAATTTAGAAGTTTAGAAGTTCTTAGGCTTGAATCCGTGTGAAATTCATGTTTTTGATGTTGTTCGAGGTGATTTGATGATTTGACTAAGTTCGTATGATGTTATGGGACATATTGGTATGTTTGGTTGAGGTCCTGAAGGCCTCAGGTTGATTTCGGGTGATTAACGGAACAAGTTTGAAGTTTGAAGGATTGCCGAAGTTGGCCTGGTGCTGGTGTAATCGCACCTGCGGGGATGTTGCCGCAGGTGCGATGATCGTAGGTGCGGTGAGGAGGCGCAAATACGGAGTTTGTGCTGGCTTGGGGAAAATTACAAGTGTGGGAGATGGTGTGTATATAAGGGCCTGCAGATGCAAGGATGGGCCGCAGATGCGAAGATGGAGGATTTGGACAATTTCGCAGAAGCGGACCAAGGGCCGCAGAAGTGACTCCGCATGTGCGAAACCTGGAGCGCAGATGCGAGCCCAGTGTTTTAAGTGGCTTTTGCAGAAGCGGGATTTTTACCGCAGAAGCAGCATTGCAGAAGCGACAAAGAGACCATATGTGTGGTTTTTCTAGACAAAGGTATAAATAGAACACTTCGGGATTTTTTTACCATTTTCATCATTTTTTAGCTCGAATTTTGGTGATTTTGAAGATTTTGAGGGGGATTTTGAAGCAATCACTGAGGTAAGGTCCTTGTGCTTATTTATCTCTAATAATGGTGTTTCCTCACTGATTTTACACCTAGTTGGTGAGTTTTTGAGGTGAATTTGGGGAGATTAGGGCTTGAGAATTGGAGAGTGAGTTTTGGGAATTTGGAGGGGAAAATGATGTCGGATTTTGATGAACTTAGTATGGTTAGACTCGTGAGTGAATGGGATTTCAGTTTTTGTGACTTTTGTCGGATTTCGAGATGTGGGCCCTAGGGCGGGTTTGAGTCGATTTCGCATTTTGGCTCTAAGTTAGTAGTTTTCTTGTGGAATTGATCCCTTTAGCCTTTATTGATTGTGTTGTATTACTTGTGGCTAGATTCGGGACGTTTGGAGGCCGACTTGAGAGGAAAAGGCATTACGGAGTAAGAATTTGCTCAGATTGAGGTAAGAAACAGTTATAAATCTGGTCTTGAGGGTATGAAATCTTGGATGTTGTGTCGTATGACTATTTTGGGGGTGACGCACATACTAGGTGACAGGCGTGTGGGCGTGCACCAAAGGGATTATGACTTGGTCTGTCCCGTGAGACTGTAGAATCGAATAGCCTACTACTTACTACGTGTTCCCTTTGTTTTTATGGAATTTGACTGCACTTCATGTTAGAAACCATGTTTAGGCCTTATGAAATCACTATTGAGACCCGTGAGGTCGTCTACTTGTTGAATTAACTATTATTTACTATTTTGTACTCACTCATGATATTACTTGCGTATTTTACCTCTGTCCCTTCTTATTTATCATTGATACATGTTATTATCTCTGTTTGGGCTGAATTATATGCTTTCTGAGAGCCCGAGGGACTGGTGAGGTTGGTGACTGAGATAGGGCTTGAGTGCCGAGTTGTGAGCTATATGAGTGTATATCGATCGGGTTGCACGCTACAACGAGCCTCAGAGTTATATATGTATATATATATATATATTTGATCAGGTTGCACGCTGCAACGAGCCTTCGGACTAATTACCTATATTGGATCGGGTTGCACGCCACAACGAGCCTTATGGCTATTTATATATTGGATCGGGCTGCACACCGCAGTGATATAGAGTTTGGGATGAAGGAGCCCTTCCGGAGTCTACACACCCCCAGTGAGCGCAGGTACCTATTTAGTATGAGTACTAAGGGCTGAAAGCCGAGTGATTGAGATGAGCTGAGTGACTTTTGCCTTGAGAGGCTGTACTTGCTTTCAATTATTTGTTGTTGTCACGACCCGAATTTTCCACCATTGAGATCGGGATGGCACCTACTAGTGAAAGCTAGGCAAGCCAACTACTCCAATTAATTTACCTTTTTCACTTTATCTTTTTACAAGTTAACATAACATAAACAGCAGAATAGAATGCGGAGGAATGAGATCTAACAATTTAACTTAATACAAATACGAATCCATAGTAAAACTCTACCTAGAACTGGTGTCACAATATCACAGACTGTCTACGAATACTACAAACAGTGGTCTGAACAAGGAAAATATACATCTGTCTCTGAAATAAGTAAAAACAAAATTGAAATATGATAGAAGGGGACGCCAAGGCTAGTAAACGCCTGCAGAACTACCTCGGGTCTCCACTGAACTGAAGGTAGCAACCTCGAACTATGGTTTGTAGGGTCCAGTATCGGTATCTGCACAAAAGAGTGCAGAGTGTAGTATCAGTACAACTGACCCCATGTAATGAGTAAGTGTCGAGACTAACCTCGGCGAAGTAGTGACGAGGCTAGGACGCGACAACCGCATAAACTTGTACAATTAAATCATATACGAGAAGCAATAATAAAAAGAATGAAACATAATAAGACGGGAAAAAGGGGAACATACGGAGGGGGATATCAAGTTATCACAATGATAAAGTCAAGCGACAAAGTAAATATCAAACTTGAAGCAACGGAAATATTAACACATAAACAAGTGCACCGCATTACCCTTCGTGCTTTTACTCTCGTCCTCACCATAGAAATCAATAGAAACGGCACGGCATCACCCTTCGTGCTTTTACTCTCTCATAATCATGGCACGACATCACCCTTCGTGCTTTTAATTTCAGTTATATGGCACGGCATCACCCTTCGTGCATTAACACTCACAATATCGGCACAGCATCACCCTTCGTGCATTAACACTCACTCACCATATCATGTACGACATCACCCTTCATGCTTTACACTCTTCCTCACCCAAACAAAAACAATGATAATATCCCGGCAAGGGAATCAACAATAGAAACAATACCGTCTCGGCAAGGGAGTTAATAATAAAAAAAAATATCATCCTGGCAAGGGAATCGGCTATAACCAACCTAGTTCAAAAGTTACTTCACAAAATAATCCTCAACTTGAACCAATACTCGACAATGGTCAATTACCAAGAATTTATCATAAGTTTTGTTCAACAGTGCTAATCATCAATTTAAGCATGAACAATACATAATAAAATCACAACAATCTCAATATAAGACTCACGGACATATTTGACACCAACGTATAGATACTCGTCACCTCACCTATACGTCGTACTCAACACTAACACATAGCAATTAAGACACAACACATATTCCCTCAAGCTAACGTTAGACCAAACACTTACCTCGAATTCTACGGCCAAACTCAATCTTCAAATACCGTTTTTCCTTTTTATTCCACTTCCAATTCAATTGTATAAAGCCAATAATAACTTATTAACATTAATTAAGGCCAAAGAAACCAACTCAAATGAAAAATTACAGATTTCCCAACATTCTTCCAAAAGAAGTCAAACCCGACCCCAGGCCCACTTGGTCAAAACTCGAGTTTCGAATGAAAACCCATTCACCCATTTCCCCACGAGTCCAAATATGCAATTAGTTTCAGAATCCGACCCCAAATCGAGGTCTAAATCCCCAAATTTGTAAAATCCCCAATTCTCCTAAAATCCCTAATTTCTACCCTTGAAGAACAAGATTTAGGCCTAGAAATCTAATGGGTATTGATGGAAAATGAAAGAGATGAGTTTAAGAACACATACCTATGATTTGGTGATGAAAACCCTCTTCAAAAATCGCCTAAGGTCTGATTCTAGGGAAGGAGATATAAAAATATGGCTTATTCTCGTTCCGCCTCTGTTTTTAAATCGCTGGACAGGCCTTCTTCACTATCGCGAGAAGCCTGTTGCATTCACGAGATGCAGCGGCCAAAACCCTTCGTGTTCTCCCCCTAGCCTCCGCATTCGCGATCTAAGTGACACGTTCGCGATGAGTATTTCACCCCTTCCCCAGGCCCCTGCCATAAAGGTCGCGTTCACGATAGCTAGGTCGCGTTCGTGAAGGGTAACGCCCCCAACGCTCCGAGTTCGCGACCTGTGCCTCGCGTTTGCGCAGAAGGAATTTCTTTCAAACAAACTTTACTCTTCATATTCGAAAGAGTTTCTTCGCGAACGTGAAGAAGAAAACCCTTGTGCACCTGCAACAGCTAAGACAGCAGAATCTCTAAGTCTCAAAACATCCCAAAACCTATTCGAAACTCACCCGAGCCCTTGAGGCTCCAAACCAAACATGCACACAAACCTAAAAACATCATACAGACTTGGTCGTGCGATCAATTCGCTAAAATAATACCTAGAACTACAAGTAAAGCATCAAAATCAAAAAAAAATCTCAAGAACTCTTAAAGTTCCATTTTCACAACCGAGGGTCCGATTCACCTCATATGAATTCCGTTTCTTACCAAGATTTACAGGCACAAGTTAAATAATATATTAAACATGTACCAGGCTCCGGAACCAAAATACGGGTCTGATACCATCAAATTGAAACATCTTTAAATTTCCAAAAACTCTTAAAATTTTAGTTAAACAATTTCTTTCAAAAAATCATTTCTCGGGCTTGGGACCTCGGGATTCAATTCCGAGAATACGCCCAACTCCCATATTTTTTTACGGACCCTCCGGAACCGTCGAATCACGGGTCCGGGTCCGTTTACCTAAAATTTTGACTGAAGTCAACTTATATTTAATTTTTAAGGCAAAAGTAGCATTTTTTCAAATTTTTCACATAAGGGCTTTCCGGATATACGCCAGGACTGCGCAAGCAAATTGAGGTGAGACAAAAGGAGGTTAGCCTCGGAACACAGAATTGACTTTTAAAACAAGTGATGACCTTTAGGGTCATCACATTCTCCACCTCTAAACAACCGTTCATCCTCGAATGGGCATAGAAAAGTACCTGAGTCAGTGAAAAGATGAGGATAATGGCTCCTCATATCGGACTCGGTCTCCCAGGTCACTGCCTCAATAGGCTGACCTCTCCACTACACACGAACTGAAGGGAAATTCTTCGATCTCAAATAACAAACCTTACGGTCTAGAATAGCTACTGGCTCCTCCTCAAAGGTCAAGTCCTTGTCCAATTGGACAGTGCTGAAGTCTAACACGTGGGATGGATCGCCGTGATACTTCCGAAGCATGGACACATGAAACACTAGATGCACAGCTAATAAACTCGGCGGCAACGCAAGTTTGTAAGCCACCTCTCCCATTCTATCAAGGATCTCAAAAGGGCCAATGAACCTAGGGCTTAACTTGCCCTTCTTCCCAAATCTTATCACGCCCTTCATGGGCAATACCTGAAGCAACACTCGCTCTCCAACCATGAATGCCACATCACGAACCTTGCGGTCGGCATAACTCTTCTGCCTGGACTGAGCTACACGAAGCCTATCCTGAATAATCTTAACCTTATCCAAAGCATCCTATACTAAGTCTTTACCCAACAACCGAGCCTCTCCCAGCTCAAACTATCCAGCCAGCGACCGACACCAACTACCATATAATGCCTCATAGGGAGCCATCTGAATGCTTGACTGATAACTGTTGTTTTAGGCAAACTCTGCTAATGGCAAGAACTGATCCCAAGAACCTCCAAAGTTAATAACAAATGCTCGGAGCATATCCTCCAAAACTTGAATAGTACACTCGGATTGTCCGTCCATCTGAGGATGAAATGTTATGCTCAACTCGACCCGCGTACCCAACTCACGCTGCACTACCCTCCAAAAATGCGAGGTAAACTACGTACCTCGATCAGAAATGATAAACACGGGCACACTATGAAGGCGAACGATCTCCCGGATATAAATCTCTGCCAACCGCTGAGAAGAATAGGAAACTGCCACAGGAATGAAATGCGCTGACTTGGTCAGCCTATCCACAATAACCCACACTGCATCGAACTTCCTCTGAGTTTATGGGAGTCCAACAATGAAATCCATAGTGATACGGTCCCACTTCCACTCAAGAATCTCAATCTTCTGAAACAAACCACCACGTCTCTGATGCTCGTACTTTACCTGCTGACAATTCAAATACCGAGTTACATACGCAACAATATCCTTCTTTATCCTCCTCCAACAATAATGCTGCCGCAAATCGTGATACATCTTAGCGGCACCCGGATGAATAGAGTATCAAAAACTATGGGCCTCCTCTAGAATCAACTCACGAAGTCCATCTACATTAGGCACACAAATACAACCCTGCATCCTCAAAACTCCATCATCTCCAACTGTAACCTGCTTAGTACCCTCGTGTTGCACCATGTCCCTAAGGACAAGCAAATGAGGATCATCATACTGTCGATCTCTGATATGCTCAAATAATGAAGAACGAGAGACTGTGAAAGCTAGCACACGGCTGGGCTCAGAAACATCCAACCTCGCGAACTGATTGGATAAAGCCCGAACATCCAAAGCAAGAGGTCTCTTACCGACTAGAATATATGCAAGGCCGCCCATATTGGCTGACTTCCTACTCAAAGCATCAGTCACTACATTGGCCTTCCCCGGATGATACAAGATAGTAATATCATAGTCTTTCAATAACTCCAACCACCTCCTCTACCTCAAATTAGATCCTTCTACTTGAACAAGTACTGTAGACTTTTGTGATCTATGAACACCTCACACGACATGCGATATAAATAATGCCTCCAAATCTTCAGCACGTGAATAGTGGATGTTAGCTCCAAATCATGAACTGGATAATTCTTCTTGTGGATCTTCAATTGTCGCGAAGCATAACAATAATCTTGCCACCCTGCATCAACACCGCACCAAATCCAATACGAGATGCATTACAATACACTATATATGGCCCTGAACCTATGGCCAATACCAATACCGGCGTTGTAGTCAAAGCTGTCTTGAGCTTCTGAAAGCTTGCCTCACACTCTTCCTACCACCTGAACTGGGCACCCTTATGGGTCAACCTAGTCATCGGGGCTGCAATAGATAAAAACCCATCCACAAACTGACGGTACTAGCCTGCCAAACCCAAGAAACTCCGGATCTCTATGGCTGATGTGGGTCTAGGCCAGTCCTTGATTGCCGCAATCTTCTTAGGATCCACCTGTATACCCTCTGCTAATACAATATGACCCAAGAGTGCAACTGAACTCAACCAAAATTCACATTTCAAAAACTTAGCATATAACTGACTGTCCCTCAAAGTCTGGAGAATGACTCGAAGATGTTGCTCATGCTCCTCTCGGTTGCAGGAGTAGATCAAGATATCATCAATAAAAACAATCACAAAGGAATCCAGATAAGGCTTGAACAATCGGTTCATCAAATCCATGAAAGCTGCTGGGCATTTGTCAACCCAAATGACATCACTAAGAACTCATAATGCCTGTACCGAGTGTGAAAAGTTGTCTTAAGGACATCGGATGCCCTAATCCTCAACTGATGATAACAAGATCTCAAATCAATCTTTGAAAATACTTTGGCACCCTGAAGCATGTCTAATAAATCATCAATTCTCGGCAATGGATACTTGTTCTTGATGGTAACTTTGTTCAACTGCCGATAATCTATGCACATCCTCATCGATCCATCCTTCTTCTTAACAAACAACACCGACGCACCCCAAGGCGAGATGCTAGGTCTAATAAATCCTTTATCAAGCAAGTCTTGCAATTGTTCTTTCAATTTATTCAACTCGGGTGGGGCCATACAATACGGCAGAATAGAGATGGGTTAAGTGCCCAGAGCCAAATCAATGCAAAAGTCAATATCCCTTTCAGGTGGCATACCCGATAGGTCTACAGGAAGTACCTCTGGAAACTCACGGACAACAGGCATAAAATCCATAGGAGGAATCTCAGCACTAGAATCACGAATGTACGCCAAAAGGCCAAACATCCCTTATCAACCATACGCCGAGCCTTCATATATGAGATAACCCTACTGGTAGAATGACCAGGAGTCCCTCTCCACTCCAAACGAGGCAACCCAGGCAATGCTAAGGTCACCATCTCTGCATGACGGTCCAAGATAGCATGATAAGGGGATAACCAATCCATCCCCAAAATGTCTAAATCCACCATATCGAGAAGTAGGAGTTCTACGCTAGTCTCAAGACCCCCAATAATACACACGAACGATAGACTCGATCTACCACAATAAAATCACCCACTAGTGTAGACACATATACAGGATCACTCAAAGAATCACGGGGCACAACCAGATAAGGAGCAAAATAAGATGACACATAGGAATATGTAGACCCTGGATCAAACAGAACTTAAGCATCCCTACTACAAACTAAAATTGTACCTGTGATATCGGAGGCCTCAGCCTCAGGTTTGGATGGAATAGCATAACATCGGGGTTAGGCCCCACCACTCTGAACTACATCCCGAGGACGGCCTCCTGCTAGCAAGCCTCCACTTCTAGCTACCTGACCTCCACCTCTAACGGCCTGACCTCTACCTCTAACACCTCGACCCCTACCTCTAGCTAGTAGAGCGGGTGGTGGAACACCTGGTGCTGGAACCATAGCATGAGAACATTGATACTAGGAACTGCTTGAGGCTCGAGGGCAAAACCTAGCAATGCGCCCCGGATCACCACATGTATAACAAGAATTCGGCTACTGAGACTACTAACCCTAAAACTGACCCTGACGGCCTAGTAACCACCATGATAACTCTAGAGTGGAGGTGCACTGATAGGAGCTGGTGGTGCACGGTAGGACTGTTGATCAGCATATTGCACATAAGAACCACGACCACCTAGAGCACCGTGAGAAGCCTAAAGTGCTGAATGAAATGGGCTGGGAGGATGGCCCTTACCGAAAGAATCCCTGCCTCCAGATGAGGCACCACTGAATCTGCCAAAATGACGGGGCCTTTTGTCAGAACCTTGACCACTCCCCTGTAATAGAACTATCTCAACTCGCTTGGCCACATTGGCTGCATCCTGGAAAGAAATCTTACTCCCTGTCTCCTTAGCCATCTGCAATCTGATAGGCTGAGCTAGTCCCTCAATAAACATCCTCACCCTCTCTCTCAGTGGGAAGTATAATAAGAGAATAACGGGCCAAGGCAATGAATCTGGTCTCGTACTGAGTGACGGTCATAGAGCCCTACTGGAGATGCTCAAACTGCCTCCGATAGTCCTCCCTTTGAGTGATAGGAAGAAACTTCTCCATAAATAACTGAGAGAACTGGCCCCAAGTCAAAGCAGACGACCTAGCTGGTCTAGCCAAACAATAATCCCTCACCAAGTCTTGGCGAAACCTGACAGACAAAAAATAGCAAAGTCGACCCATTTGGTCTCTACTATCCCCATGTTCCGTAGAACCTCATAACAGTTGTCCAAATAGTCTTGGGGATCCTCTAAAGATGTACCACCATATGTAGTAGTGAAGAGCTTGATGAACCTGTCCAACCTCCACAAAGCATCAACAGACATAGCTGCTCCATCACCGGTCTGAGCCACAATACTCGGCTGAACTACCCCAACTGGCTGAGTTTCTGGAGTCTGAAACTAAGGAGCCATCTGCTCTGGAGTGCGAGTAGCGGGAGTCTATTCTCCTCCTCCAGCTTGAGAGACGGCTGATGCTACAGGAAGTAAGCATGCCTGGGCGACACTCTCCATAAGGCCCACTAGATGGACTAGAGCATCCTGGAGTACCGGAGTAGCGATGAACCCCTCTGGGACCTGAGCCGACCCTGCTGGAATAGTCTGGGTTGGAACCTCATCATCAAACTCTACCTGGGGCTCCGCTGCTAGTGCTATTGCTCTGGGCTGAGCCCTGCCCCTGCCTCGGCCTCTAGCACGGCCTCAGCCTCGTCCTCTACCCCTCGTAGGAGTTACAACTGGGGGCTCGGGCTATTGATCAGTGGATGAAGAAGCACGTGTTCTAGCCATCTGTGAAAGAACAGAGTAGAAGTTCAATTAGCATTGAGAAGTCAAATCACACGACAGAGAAGAATAAATATGAAGTCATTCCTAAACTATGTAGCCTCTAGAGGATAAGCACAGACGTCTCCGTACCGATCCCTCCGACTCTACTAAGCTTGTCCGTGAATTGTGAAACCTAAGCAACCTAGAGCTCTGATACCAACTTGTCACGACCCGGATTTCCCACCGTCGGGATCATGATGGCACCTACTAGTGAAAGTTAGGCAAGCCAACTACTCCAATTAATTTACCCTTTTCACTTTATCTTTTTACAATTTACAAGTTAACATAACCTAAATAGCACAATAGAATGCGGAGGAACGAGATCTAACAATTTAACTTAATACAAATATGAATCCATAGTAAAACTCTACCCAGAACTAGTGTCACAATGTCACGGACTATCTACGAATACTACAAACAGTGGTCTGAACAAGGAAAATATACATTTGTCTCTGAAATAAGCAAAAACAGAATGGAAATATGATAGAAGGGGATGCCAAAGCCTGCGGACGCCTGCAGTACTACCTCGGGTCTTCACTGGATTGAAGGCAGTAGCCTCGAACTACGGCCTGTAGGGTCTAGTACCAGGATCTACACAAAAGAGTGTTAGAGTGTAGTATCAGTACAACCGACCCTATGTACTGAGTAAGTGTCGAGCCTAACCTCGGCGAAGTAGTGACAAGGCTAGGACGTGACAACCACATAAACCTGTACAATTAAATCATATACGAGAAGCAATAATAACAAGAATGAAATATAATAAGACGGGAAAAGGGGGAACATATTGAGGGGGATATCAGGTTATGAAAATGACAAAGTCAAGAGACAAAGTAAATATCAAACTTGAAGCAACGGAAATAATAACACAGAAACAAGTGCACTGCATCACCCTTCGTGCTTTTACTCTCGTCCTCACCAAAGAAATCAACAGAAACGGCACGGCATCACCCTTCATGCTTTTACTCTCTCATATTCATGGCGCGGCATCACCCCTAGTGCATTAACACTCACAATATCGGCACGACATTACCCTTCGTGCATTAACACTCACTCACCATATCATGTGGCATCACCCTTCATGCTTTACACTCTTCCTCACCCAAACAAAACAATGATAACATCCCGACAAGGGAATCAACAATAGAAACATCAATAGAAATAATACCGTCCCGGAAAGGTAGTCAACAATAGAAAACAATATCATCCCGGCAAGGGAATCAGCTATAACCAACCTAGTTCAACAGTAACTTCACAAAATAATCCTCAACTTGAACCAATACTCGACAATGGTCAATTACCAAGAATGTATCATAAGTTTTGTTCCACATTGCTAATCATGAATTTAAGCAAGAACAATACATAATAAAATCACAGCAATATCAATATAAGACTCACGGGCATGCTTGACACCAATGTATAGATACTCGTCACCTCACCTATATGTCGTACTCGACACTAACACATAGCAATTAAGACACAACACCTATTCCCTCAAGCTAAGGTTAGACCAAACACTTACCTCGAATTCCATGGCTAAACTCAAGCCTCAAATACCGCTTTTCCTTTTGATTCCACTTCCAATTCAATTGTATCCAGTCAATATTAACTTATTAACATTAATTAAGGCCAAAGAAACAAACTCAAATGAACAATTACAGATTTCCCAACATTCTTCCAAAAGAAGTCAAAACCCGACCCCGGGCCCGCATAGTCAAAACTCAAGTTCAAACCAAAACCCGTTCACCCATTCCCCCACAAGTCCAAATATGCAATTAGTTCCGGAATCCGACCCCAAATCGAGGTCTAAATCCACAAATTTGTAAAATCCTCAATTCTCCTAAAATCCTTAATTTCTACCCTTGAAGAACAAGATTTAGGCCTAGATATCTAATGGGTATTGATGGAAAATTAAAGAAATGAGTTTAAGAAAACATAAATATGATTTGGTGATGAAAACCCTCTTCAAAAATCGCCTAAGGTCTGATTCTAGGGAAGGAGATATGAAAATATGACTTATTCCCGTTCTGCCTCTGTTTTTAAATCGCTGGACAGGCCTTCTTCGCGTTCGCGAGAAGCCTGTCGCGTTCGCGAGACGCAACGGCCAAAAGCCTTCGTGTTCGCCAGATACCCATCGCGTTCGCAAAGGCATTCTCCCCCCAGCATCTGCATTCGCGATCCAAGTGACGCGTTCGCGATGAGTAGTTCACCCCTTCCCCAAGTCCCTACCATAATGGCCTTCGCGTTTGCGATAGCCAGGTCGCGTTCGCGAAGGGTAACATCCCCAATGCTCCGCGTTCGTGACCTGTGCCTCGCATTCGCGTAGAAGGAATTTCCTTCAGAAAAACTTTACTCTTCGTGTTCGCGAGAGTTCCTTCGTGAACGCGAAGAAGGAAACCAATGTGCACCTGCAACAGCTATGACAATAGAATCTCTAAGTCTCAAAACATCTCGAAACATATCCGAAACTCACCCGAGCCCTCGCGGCTCCAAACCAAACATGCACACAAACCTACAAATATCATATGGACTTGTTAGTGCGATCAAATTGCCAAAATAACACCTAGAACTACAAGTTTAGCATCAAAATCAAAGAAAAATCTCAAGAACTCTTAAAGTTCCATTTTCACAACCGAGGGTCCGATTCATATCATATGAATTCCGTTTCTTACCAAATTTTACAGGCACAACTTAAATACTATATTAAACCTGTATTGGGTTTCGGAATCAAAATACGGGTCCGATACCATCAAATTCAAACATCTTTAAATTTCCTAAAGCTCTTAAACTTTTAGTTAAACAATTTCTTTCAAAAATTTATTTCTCGGGCTTAGGACCTCGAAATTCAATTCTGGGCATACGCCCAAGTCCCATATTTTTCTACGTACCCTCCGAGACCGTCAAATTATGGGTCCAAGTTCGTTTACCCAAAATGTTGATCGAAGTCAACTTAAATTCAATTTTAAAGGCAAAATTAGCATTTTCTCAAATTTTTCACTTAAGGGCTTTTCGGATAAATGCCCGAACTATGCACGCAAATCAAGGTGAGATCAAAGGAGATTTTAAGGACTCGGAACACATAATTTACTTTTAAAATAAGTGATGACCTTTCGGGTAATCACAGTTGCACTAGTTGTTACCTGTCCTTGTTGTGCAAATATCTGGTTTACTTGAGCACAAACTGAATTGACTTAAACTACTAAATTTGAAAGCATAATTGTTCCTTATTAAAGTTATTGAAATAAACTGTATTTGCATAGCTCGTCACTGCTATTCAGTTCCTTATTTATTTCTGTTACTTACTAAGTTGGAAGTACTCACGTTACTCCATGTACCTTGTGTGCAGATTCAGGTGAGACCGGTCACGGAGGTCGTTGAGTTCGTGCGCAGTTGGCTATCGGAGACATATGAGGTAGCTGTCGGCGTCCGCAACCCTTGTCTCTCCTTCCATTGTTATCTTTCTTTCTGATTTGGCATTAGTGGACTATTGTAAACTCTGATTCTAGACTGGTTTTAGATGTTTATGATTTAGTGATACCCCAATGTCGCGCTATCTTTTTCACATTTTTCTTTTGAGTTCAACTCTTTTATGAAGTTTCTATTATGAAAAAGCTTTGACTTAACTTTTAATGAAATATCGAAGTATGTTTTGAAAGGTGTCGGCTTGCCCAAGTACCACGATAGGCGTCATCACGACAGGTTAGAATTTTGGGTCGTGACAATAGACGAGTAGAAGTTATCAAATTTCTACGAGTATTATTGTCCTTGTAGGTTAATAACCCAGATAAATTAATAAGTCGAGTCGACTGTAGAATTCAACAAGATAGTCACATAACCATGACCTTGAAATATTTTTTTTATTGAATTAAAATCTTCATGACATGTGTGCTAGTTAATTAGTTCTTCTTTTACTAGCAACTCTAGTTAGTAGAATTAACTAAACAAAAATCACCTTCAACTTGTTCTTGACTTGATAAATTAGAATTTGCTTGATTTAATTGATAATTAATCACAAATCCTCATGGGAATGATGCCCTACTCACTCTTTATTACTCTTTCTATTTCAATTTAGACGAGGTAGTTTGACTCGGCACAGAGTTTAAGAAAAAAGAAGACTTTTAAAACTTGTGGTCTTAAACGCTTAAAGGGTAAAAGCTTTGTGGGGCCATGACATTTGTGTGGTTATAAAAACTTATCATTAAGGGTAAAATGAAGAGTTAAAGTTGAATTATTTCCAAATTTAGAAATGTGTCATTTATTTTGGAACAGACTAAAAAGAAAAACACCTCATCTAATTTGAAACGGATGGAGTACCTAATTGCGTATATACATGCATGTGCTATTTAGGGCAACAACTATTTTTTCTCAGTAAGATTACTTCTTTATTTTAATTTATATGTCAGATCTTCGACCACACCCTCAACACTAATCTAGAAGCATTAATACATAAAATCCGGAATTATGAGGTTCCCGTTCGCCTTCCCCTTCCCCTCCCCCCCTCCCTCATAGTCCATTAGTGAGTAGGGTGGTCAACTTAGAGGGCGCTCGCCTCCTCTTCAGACGTGTCCTCGTAGTTTGATTGAATAAATAATAACAAAGAAAGAGAGATTGAAGAACTTATTGCTATAAAACATATTATCAAGGATTAAAATAAAAGTTTATAGTTTAATTATATTCAAATATAAAAGATGTTCTTCTTTTCGGAACAAATTAATAAAGAAATAATATGTACTAAATTAAAAAATTACTCTATTTCTTTGAAACATTTATTTTTTAAGTAACCGAAAAATCATGTCTTACGGTCATGACGGGTGATCACTCGCATTTTTTTGTTACATAGAAAAGCTAATAAGTGAGTGGAGGAGCAGTCATCCACTTAGACAATTCATTTGGAATAATTAAGCTAGCGTTTCGCAGTAGATTCCGATTTTTTTGTTGAAAAACTTGATTTGGGTGATGTTTGATTTGAAGATGAAAATGTGTTTGGACATCAGTTTTCAAAACGTATTTCACTTTTTTTTAATAGAACATGAAACATGACTTATACCCACGAGTTCTAAAAACTATCACAAATACCCGACAATACCTTCATCAATAACATTCATTATGGGAAAGTCCTTTGTCAAAGGCGAAAGCCGGCTCAACAAAGGACTTTTTTCAAGGGATCGTCGACAAGAACTACTCATGAAGACCGAAAACCTCAGTATGTAGAAAATTCTTCCAATCCGGGTCGGAAAGAAGGGTGGTGCCTTAGCTCATGGATGTAAAAACTTTTGGTCATGTGCTATCTGCTTGTCCAAAAGGCCAAGCTAATGTAACCGGAAAGGAAGAGTTTGATCCTGGCTCTGTAGTAGGACCAGTTCCCCCCCTTAACTACTTATTGATCAGTTGGTAAACCCCCTTCCTTTCGGTCTAGTAGCTGGTTCCACTATATCTGAGGAGTAGTCAAAGGAAGTACGGCGGGTCCGAGTATGAAGAAATTTACTAAAAAGTAGAGCATACAACAATGGATCAATTCATTCAACAAGATCTGTTCGGATCAGACCAGGATGAATGGGATTGGTCTGACCTCTCGCTCGGATGTAAGACTCCCGCTGCTGACAGATGTCCCATGCCACCTTTCATGAACAGCTATGTCCGAGAATGAATTGTGATATAGCACCGAATAAGCCACTTCTCTATTCCCTACTCGAAATCCATAAAGGACTTTAAGGGAGATAAAATAGGGGGTCCTATACCATACACCTTGTTGCCTTGGGACGACTGCACGTTACATCATAGCAGCACGCCCAAATGGAGGGGGAAAGCACTTGTATAGGTTGGGTGCTAGCTAGCGCCTTCCTTATACTAATATTAAATTTTGGGCTTTCCCTTTATTTATTAGTATTAGGCAAGTTGCTCGAGGACTTTTACTGGGAATGAAAGTTCCCTGGCGAAGCTGCGAGTTCATGAGCAAGTGAATGAAGGAGCCATGTTCCTAAAAGAAAATGACCCCCTTTGTTTTCTTTTCTTGCCCTATCCCTTCAAAGCCCTTATATAGGTTGCAATCGCAAAACATAGTCCTGAACATAAATAAATTTGGTACAAAATTATCATTTTTATAATGAACTACATAAACTATTCGATGACCGAGAAGATGAAGTAGCATTGTTACAAATAATAAATGGTGGTTCTTTTATAAAATACAAAAGTTTGGGGCAATTTTTAAAAAATATAATAGTAATATTTCGGGCCAAAACCAGCTCTGAGTTTTGGAAATTTGCCAAAATATGGATAAAATTTATGAACAAACATGTATTTGTCAAAAAAAACCAGATAAATTTTGACAAAATCTATGGCCAAACGGGTCCTAAATCATCAACTTCTTTTTTATTTGCTTAATGGTGAATATGTTAATGGAAAAGAAAACCAGGCAACCAAGTCAACAAATTCTAAAACAGCTCTGGTAAATATCAAAATAAAAATCCCCCACCCCCCCCCCCAAACAAACAAACAAACTACCACTCCTATTTTGAAAAATTCCTGATCATATTGATCAATTCAGGGAAACTCCAGCTAATTAGTGTTATATACTGTGTATAATTCGTACTAGATGGAGTTCTATTTTGTACTAATTATAAAGAACAAAAGTAGTTAAAATCAGGACAACCGCACAACAGCGGACTATTCGGAGCCATATCACAAAATCCACCCACCAACTTTCTCTGTCTCTTTCATCTGTTTCTCTCTCTCAAACGCAATCTCTTCTAATTTGCGAAACACCCTGTTTTACCGTCGGTTGGGAGAAGAAGAAGAGGGAGAAAATTCACAACCTTTCCCTTTCCCTTCCCCTCTCTCTCTTCTCTCTCCCCCCAAAAAACTATGCAATTATTCCGAGCCTCCTTGTTCATTAACCAAATAATCTCATTTCCATCATCACCTCCGTCACCGGCAAGGCGGCCGGGACTTCAACGTCCTCCGCCATCATCCACCGATGAGAAAGCTCCTCCTCTCGTCCCCTCCGTTTGATGCCAATGGCTTGGGGGCATCCTCCTCCTCTTTCTCACGCTTAATTTCAGCTTCGCCCTTTTCATCCCCTGCTCCTTCTCCTTCCCAATTCGAATTATTATTAACAGATCCAACTTCAAAACCCACTGTCCTCATTCCCGCTGTTCTAATCGCAGACGGCGCTTCTGATTTTTCCACCATTATTTTTGTTCTCGGTATTCTTCTCCTTTCTCTGTTTTCATTCGCTTTTATCTTCCACCTTCGGATTCGATCACGTCAGTTACCTCATCTTCAGAATTTCAATTCTCTTTGGGCCGTGAGATTGCTCCTCGTCCTTTTCGCTTCTCTTTGGGGTGTAAACGAAGTGCTTCGTTTACCCTTTATTCGACGGAGATATCTTTACCCTTTTTTACCATCTTTGTCCCTTCATCAACAGGCTGATCTTTGTAAGGTTCACGTGGTTCTCTCTTTGGGAATCTTCGAGCCTGGTTTTCTTATTACCCTTCTTTTTTTGGTCAACGAATCGATCAAGACACAAAATCCTTTTCGAACGTGGGGTGTTGCTGTTGTTTGCTTAGCCTGTTCTCCGATTCTTCTGCTACAATCGTTCTTCGTGTTCTTCTCGCCCTTCGAAACGCAATTGCCCACATTTATGCATGCAAGTTCTTACCTTTCAACTGATCTTTTAGGGAACAAGTCGGTGCTTTGTACCTACCCTTTGTTCAGTTGCATTGTGTTTGGAGCATTCAGCATTGCTTATTCGTTAGCATTTTTGTTGTCATGTTGGAGAGTTGTGGCGTTTGTGATCAACAAGAAAATTCGGGTTCGGTTGAACATGCTTGCCACATCGTTCATGATATTGTTGCCAGTGCAGATACTTTGCTTAGGATTGTCGCCGCTGTGGCCGCCGGAGGATCCTACACATGGATATGCTGTCCTGGCAATGGACCTTGCGGTTGCGTGGTGCGTGGTGATTGGGGAGGTGATTTTGGTAATCAAGCCAATTGCGGATGCATTAGCTGCCGGTGGAGCATGTTGCCCCTGGAGTCCCAGAAACAGGTCAGTTGTGGATTCAGAGTAGAAGCAGCATGTCCAGTCGACCTCAAAGGATTAAAAGATCATCTTGATATGTATACTTTGATTTCATCTATATCCTTACCATTAGTAAATTATATTGTATTTGTTTTTATTTGAACAAAGCTACAACTTGAAATATAATGCAAGGTAACTTTAGTCCATAGTAAAATATATATATATATATATATATATATATATATAGAAGTGTAAATTTTGACCTCTATCCCAAAGTAATTTGACATATAGTCTACACTTAAATCTTTAATGTTAAGGACAAGTATGATTAAGACATTTACCAACGACCAATTTATGAAAAAAAAAAAAAGTATATTAGAAGGTAAAGTTAACATATTTAATACGGTTGATGGAAAATTTAGACATTATTCCCCGCACTTAATTTGGATTATATTAGTTCGGATTATATATGGAGGAAAATCAAAACGGGTTGTATGTCACTATTTCTTTATTAGTGTCGTTTAAAAGAGAATGACATACATGTATATTTGGATCTAACTTATTAAAAGAGAATGACATACATGTATATTTGGAAACAAACTTATTGACTTTAAACCTTCCATTTTAGCAGTTTTGTACATACACAAATGTTTTATTATGTTTTAATTATATATTTTTAAAATTATATATAATCACACAAATGTTCTGACATATTTAAGACCGTAAATTATAAAAATCTTAAGTTCTTTTTTAAATTTCACGCTTGTCAAACCATAATCAAATTAATTTGAATGAAGTACGCTTAAAATAATACGTAGAACCTCACCGATTCTAAATTTTAAATTTGCTACTTGCAGGTCAGCACGTCCTAACGATGACCGGAAGAGGGTGTATGATCAAAATTTATAGCGATGAGGAATGACCATGGTGACAGGTGAAGGACATCGTGGTCTCTTTCAGTCATTGTTTTTCCAAGAGAGATGAGTGGGGGCATTTCAGGGGCGGCCTTCCAAAAAACAATTAAAGCAATCGCTTTAGGTCTCATATTTGTGGGGGTCCCATTTTTTGTTATACTTAGTAGGCTATGTATATGTTTAAAAAAGAGTTCTCTAAAGTGAAAAAGTTTGATCTTTTTCTTTAACAAACATAGAGAAGAAAGATTTGCTATTGTTAGGTTTCTACCAAGGAAATTGCACTTGAAATGGATATCGAACCCAAATTTCGTAAGAAGCGTGTGATATATAAGAAGTAACAATTTGATGCGAATGTTGATAATGAAATCTCAAAATCTTTCGAAGAGTCCTTTAGAGTTGATTACTTTTATACATAATAGACAAGACTATTTTTCACTTCAAAATAGATTTGAAAAATTCGAAGCATATGAAAATATTTTTGGCTTTCTATTTGGCAGTAAAAACTAAGATCACTAGATGTTGGAAATTTGAAAAAAATATTACCTTAAGAAGGTTCCTTAAGCATAATAATCAATTCGATATTGATGATTCAGATTTATTTTTCGAATTAAAAGTATTAAGAAAAAATAGCACAATTAGAATATAACAGTTTAATTGATACACCTAATCAAATAAAAAGGTATAATTCTTTTCCAAATGCCTAAATTGCTTATGGAATAATGTTCATAACTATGTTACCGTTGCTTCAGCGGAAAGAAGTTTTCAAAATTAAAATTGATAAATTCTTACCTAAGAACAACAATGTTACAAGAAAGGTTAAACGAATTAGCTATTGTCAATTGAAAAATACTTATTAGGAATTATTGATTATAAGAAAATTATTAATAACTTTGTATCTAAGAAAAACTAAAAAAATAGACTTCAATTAAATAATTAAAAAAATTAAAAAGTTAAGACCCCTCATAAAGTTTGGCTTTAGGCCACAAAATTCGTCGGGTTGCCCTTGGGGCATTTTTGACGATTTCAGTGTATAAATGCTTTGGTTCATCAAAGCATAGAGGGGGTTATTTGGTAAGTTACACTCGATATTTTTATTACTCATCGGAGGAAAATGTGTACAGCATACGGTTTGATATTCAGCACTTCCTTCTGCCATCTTTTCCAATTGTACAAACCATAATTTTTTTATTCTGATACTTAGCAAATGTCCATAGCTTCAGAGAAAAAATACCTGCCAGTATAAAATGGCGAACCAATTTGGTCTCAATATGGAGAAACGTTCTAGCGAAGGAAAACCATATTAATCTTTCCCTTTTCAGGTCTATAACGTCAATTTTGGGTGTGTTTGGCACGAAGGAAAACATTTTCTGGAAAATATTTTTCAATTTCTCGTTTGGTTGGCTTAAATGTCTTGGAAAATATTTTTCTTATCAGCTCATTTTCCTCTAATTGGAGGAAAATGTTTTCCTTATCAAGAGAGGAGAAAACATTTTCCAAAATTTCTTCTCAACCTTCCCGACCCTCACCAACCCAACCCATCCTCTCTCTCCAAAAAAGGTTTTTTTTTTTTTTTTAATTTCAGTTTTTTAGTTACCACCCATCCCCCTCCCGCAAAAAAAAAAATTACCTTATTTT
This sequence comes from Nicotiana sylvestris, assembly GCF_000393655.2. Lineage (NCBI taxonomy): Eukaryota > Viridiplantae > Streptophyta > Magnoliopsida > Solanales > Solanaceae > Nicotiana > Nicotiana sylvestris. Next base: position 74,066,631 of record NC_091062.1, read on the forward strand.
TTTTTTCTTATTTTTTTTTGTAATTTCAAATTTCTGCCCTCGTCCCTCCCCATGAAAAAAATATTTTTTAAATATATTTTTCAGTTTTAGTTTTTTTTATTTATCGGTTTAAAGGTTCAAAATTTTACAAGGTCCAAAGCTATGAGTTCGGAGGTTTATGAGTTTGGAAATTTACTAGTTTAGAAATTATAAAGTTTACGGGTTCGAAATTCCGCGGTTTCGAAAGTTTAGCGGTTCGAAAGTTTATGACATTTGTGGATTCGGAAGGTTATTGATTTGAAAGTTTATGGCTTCATGTTTATTTTATCTAAATTATTTATGAATACTCTTGAGAAGTCATTTTCCTTAATTTGCGTACCAAACACCGGAAAATTAATAAGATTACTACTTGTTTTCCAAGAAAACATTTTTCACAAAAATATTTTCCGTTATACCAAACACACCCTTTACCTTTTTCTTTTTGTCCTTTTAGCACATATATGTGTGTGTGAGAGTGTCACGACCCTAACCCAGAACCCGGTCGTGATGGCGCCTCTCGTGAAGACAAGGCCAGCCAGTTCAACCCAACTCAACTTTTAACGCAGTTAATCAACATAAAAATAGTCTAAACATGATTTAAACAACACTAAATAGTGGAAATATCGATAACAATGCGAAAAGTCCAACCCGACACAGCCCTAACCGGGGTGTCACAAGTCACGAGTATCTCTAAACCATAATACTAGTCTGCTAAAGTCATAAACTACTACAAGTGTTTGAAAGGAAACAAAAATGATAGAGAAGTAGAGACACGGGGCTGCGGACGTCAACAACTACCTCGTAGTCTCCGAAAACCGCCTGGAACTGGAGGAAGCAGCACTCATGAGCGATACCAGCTACGCCTAAATCTGCACACAGAATACAGGGAGTAAAGTGAGTACTCCAACTCAGTGAGTAACAAATGTAAATAATGACTAAAAGTAAGAAAACACGTAAAACACAAGGCATTCTATACTGAAGCAGTAAAAAGTCACTTAAAATAGTAAAACAGTGAAGATTCAAGTAAAATCCCTTTTCAACAAGTAAAACAAGTAATTGAGAGGTAAGTAAACAAATAGAAGTTCGCCCCTCGGGCACAGTATCAACGAATCCGCCCCTCGGGCAACATCTCAAAACAGTACCAGCCCCTCAGGCTCTATCTCAGAACAATATCAGCCCCTCGGGCTCAATCTCACATCACAATGGGTACCCGCGCTCACTGGGGGTGTACAGATTCCGGGAGGGGCCCCTTACGGCTCAAGCACAATATTAAGCCATCTCGTGGCATCAAATCTAAGCCCTCGGCCTCAAATCAATCAAGCTACCTCGTGGCATATTTATGTATCTCAGGCCCTCGGCCTCATATCAGTATCAATGTATCCTCACAACTAGGCCCTCGGCCTTACTCAATCCAAATATCATCACAAGCCTCTCGGGCAATAGTAAAACAGTATTTCTCAGCCCAAAACATCATTTAAAAATATCATTTAAGTCTCAAAACTGAGTAAAGATGGCTGAGTAGTAAAACAGTGAAAAATAACATGACTGAGTTCAAGTAATAAGTCAAAACAGTGATGAAATAGTAATAAGAAATCCCCGAAGAGTTCAAATAGTTGGCACAAAGCCCAAATATGGCAATCAGCCCAAATCATGATGATAGAAAATAAGTTTCAGTCAAATACGCGGTAAAATCATCAATCGGGACGGACCAAGTCACAATCCCCAATAGTGCACGACCCCATGCTCGTCATCGAGCGTGTGTCTCACCTCAATATAGCACTACGATGTACAAATCCGGGGTTTCAAACCCTTAGAGCATTATTTACAATCATTACTCACCTCGAACCGGCAAAATCCCTAACTCGCGACGCCTTTGCCCCTCGAATCGACCTCCACGCGCGTCGAATCTATCCAAAATCAGAACAAGTACGTCAACATATGCCAAGGGAACAAAGCCCAAGCGAAAACAATCAACAAAGGGCACAAATTCCGAAATTACCAAAACGCGACCCCTAGGCCCACTTTTCGAAAATCAGAAATTTTCACATCAATAGATTTCTTATCTCCCCACGAGTTCATACATATCAAAAGTTCTCAAACCCGACCCCAAATGGTCCTTCAAATCCACAATTAAAGGCCTAAGTTCTCAAGCCCTAGTTTCCCCAATTTTAACCTTTTAATTCCTTTAATTACAGCCTTAATCCATGAAATTCTATCATAGAAATGTTTTTAGGTCTAAAATCCTTACCTTAACGAAGTTCCCTTGAAATCTCTCTTCCAAATCGTCCAAAAGCTCTCAAGCCGAAGTCAAAAATGATGAAATAACCCAAAATTCGTGAAGGACTCTTTTAATTCATTTGCCCAGGCCTTTCCGCATCTGCGGTACAATGCCCGCTTCTGCGGTACCGTATATGCGGCCAAACCACCGCTTCTGCGGTCCTTCACTTAAAACCCAAAATCGCATCTGCGATAGGACTTCGGCATCTGCGGCTTCGCGGATGTGGCTACATGACCGCTTCTGCGGTATCTGCACACCAGTCCAAATTTTTGCTTATGCGGCGCTGCATCTGTGGTCCCCAAACCGCAGGTGCAAAAATACCAGAAGCAACAATATTTTCTACAACCTCCCAAGTTTCAAATCTTCCTGCTAACCATCCGAAATCACCTCGAGGCCCCCCGGGACCTCAACCAAAAGCACACACATAACCCAATACCTTATTCAAACTTGTCACAATTATCAAAACACCTCAAACAATATAAAATCTACCAAATCACATCAGATTCAAGCCTAAGTTTCAAAAATCTTCCGAAATACGCTTTTGATCAAAAACCCAACCAAACCACGTCCAAATGACTTGAAATTTTACACACACATCCCAAATGACATGACGAAGCTATTTCAACTCTCGGAATTTCATTCCGACTCATATATCAAAATCTCGCCTAACAGCCGAAAATCGCCAAAATATCAACTTCGCCAATTCAAGCCTAATTCTACTCCGAACCTCCAAAATCCATTTCGATCATGCTCCTAAGTCACAAATAACCTCCCGAAGCTAACCGAACTATCAGAATTCACTTCCGAGCCTCTTAACACATAAGTCAACATCCGATTGACTTTTCCAACTTAAGCCTTCTTAAAAGAGACTAAGTGTCTCAAACTTCACCAAACTCATTACGGACTCGATCCGACCAACCCGATACTACAAAAATACGGATAACGAAGCATACAGAAGCTGAAATAGGGGAAATAGTGCGGTAACTCATGAGACGACTGGTCGGATCGTCATAGTGAGTGATTTCTTGATGGTGTCAACCTAAAATTTGGGTAAGATTCTAGACTCTAACAAAGAATAATTTCGGCCTTTTCAAATATATCCCAACTTAATGGTTTAATGCAGGCATCACTATACAAATACCCATACCATTATCATGCCTATTAAGCTAAGTCAAGCCAAACTAAGTCAACTTAATATAAGCTAAGCCGACATTGAATCGGAAGATAGCCTATCTAAGAGAAGATGAAATAGAAAGTGCTTAAGAAGAAAAGAAGTTGTAAGGGAATGCGCTCTGACTGATATCATTCAGGCAATTCCATTCTTACTGTCCTGGGAAGAAGGAAAGGATAAAAGATCCCACTTTTTATTTCACTTACTAACATCTACTCTCACCCTGCCTTTTTCTTTATTCGGATTCTGCTTAGCAAATTTGATCGGTATTTTTTGTAATTTTCTCCTGAATGAATTGGGCTAGCATCGTCAAACGAGGACCAAAAACCAAAGAATCCCGATGTATTGGACCAGCCTACTCAATCCATCATCTTTCGTGAAAATAGCACGGTCTAGCCAGTTTTCGGGCTGGTCATTCAAAAATAGCTAGCATTTGCCAAGTCATTGAAAAATAACTACTATTTTGCTGCAACAGAGATCGGTCCAGCATAATATACTGTAGTTCGGTGCATCTGTTTATGAACTTCCAGCATATTATGCTGGACCGATATACTTTGTTGGCTCCAGTATAATATACTGGGGACTGGAGCACCGGTGCTCCAAACTCCAGTATATTATGCTAGACCAGTATATTATACTGGAACTCCAGTATATTAGACTAGAGTTCTAGTATAATCCAGTATATTATGCTGGAGTATTTTTCCGGATTTTAAACAGTATTTTCGTTCAGATTTATCTTTACATGAAAATTGGCTAAATTTCGATTACTTTTGAAACTGTGGCTATTTTTGAATGACCACTTGTAAATCTGACTATTTTTAAATTTCTCCCTCATCTTTCTCCCGACAATTTGCAACAGTAAAAAAGGGGAAACTACTCATTTAGGACTTTTACATTTAGTTTGGATGGTTGTTACCTATTGCATTGTTTCGTATTGTTATTGTAAATACAATGTTTGTTTTGACTGTTATTTAAATTTTATTGTATTGTATCGTTAAATTTCTCATTACGTAACGATAAAAAGTATCACTTTATGTAACGACCAATTTGGTGTGGTCACATCGTTACTTTGTCTTTTTATCTTATCTTGCCCTTTATTATTATTAAATAATCCTTTATCATGCCATTTTATATAATAATTCTACTATGTACCATAAATTGTGATGACCCTTCGGGGGTCATCACCGTAGTTCTTCCTTGTTTCGCGCTTTTGAGGCCTTGAAAACCTCGCTTTTAGTTGTCTCGATTGGCGTGCGCAGTTCGGGCGCGTAGCCGGAAAGTTTTTATGTTAGAATATGTGAATTATGTGAAACATTTGATGAATTTTGGTATTAATATGTATAATGTTGACTTCGGTCAACATTTTGGGTAAACGGACCCGGACCTGTGATTCGACGGTCCCCGAGGGTCCGTAGAAAAATATGGGACTTGGGCGTGTGCCCGGAATCAAATTCTGAGGTCCCAAGCCCGAGAAATGAATTTTTGAAAGAAATTGTTTTTCTGAAATTTGATATGAAAATTTGAAATGAAAAGGAGTTAGAAAATATAGGTATCGGGCTCGTATTTTGGTTCCGACGCCCGGTACAAGTCTTAAATATGTGTTAAGCACTATCTGTAAAGTTTGGCTAAAAACGGACGTCATATGACGTGTTTCGGACTAAAAATGGAGAATTTGAGTTATGAAAGTTGAAGAAAGAAAATCATGTGTTTGAGGCTTGATCCTATGTATATGATGTTATTTTGGCGATTTGATCGCACGAGTAAGTCCGTAAGATGTTTTTAAGGTTGTGTGCATGTTTGGTTTGGAGCCCCGAGGGCTCGGGTGAGTTTTGAATGGGGCCCGGGAGGTCTTAGACTTAAGAAAATGCAGGTTCAGGTGTTGCAGACACCAGCGCGGCCGCGATGCATTTTTGTGCGGTACGCATGGCTGAGTCTGAGGGCTAGGGTTTCAGGTCAACCAGCGCGGCCGCACACCAAAGCAGTGCGGTCCGCGCTGGAAGGGTTCAGAGAAGCCCCAATTTTTCTCCCACTCGGCGCGGCCGCAACACATATTTGTGCGGTCCGCGCCAGGTCCTCAGAAAGGTATACAAGTTCGGAAATCTCAGTCATTTTTCACTTTTCAAAAACCCAAAACCTAAGAGGCGATTTTCCAAACAACTTTTCTTCTCCAAAACGATTGGTAAGTGATTTCTAACTTAATTTCTTTATCCCTTAACATCTTTTAACATAATTTCAACTTCAAATCAAAGATTTTCATGGGGAAAATTGGGTGTTTTGGGTAGAACCTAGGTTTTCTACAAATTGAGAAGTTGGACCTCAATTTGGGGTCCGATTTAAAAACAAATCATATATTTGGATTCATGGGGGAATGAGTAACCGGGTTTTGGTCCGAACCTCGAGTTTCGACCACGTGGGTCCGGGGGTATTTTTGACCTTTTTGGGAAAAACCTTGAAAAATCTATTTTCATGCATTGGGGATGATTCATTTAGTAATTATTAATGTGATTAAGTAACTTATGACTAGATTCGAGCGGATTGGTGGTGGAATCAAGAGGTAAAGCTATACTAGAAGCGTGAGTTGAGTTTGGAGCATTCGAGGTAAGTGTTTGTTCTAACTTTGGCTTGAGGGATTACGATTTGGATGTTATTTGCTACGTGTTAACTGTTGAGTACGGTGTATAGGCATGGTGACGGTTATCTATGCACCGAAGTCTAGGATGACCGTGAGTCGTAGTTGGTTTTAAATTCGAAAGATGTGAAACAATTGAGCTAATTACTTGCTAATATAATTATGAAATGATAGTTGAGAAGCAGATGAGTTAAAGAAGGAAGTGTGGTATTTTTCCCTTGCCGGGACCTATTGTTGATTTGTTCTCCCTTGTCGTGATGTTTAATCTTGTTGTATATTCCCTTTCCCCGATTGGTTGTGACTGATGATTGGGTGAGGAAGAGCGATTATGCATGAAGGGTCTTTTCGTGCCATGTTTTGATAATTATGCACGAAGGGTCTTTCCGTGCCATGTCTCTAATTATTTATGCACAAAGGGTCTTTCCGTGCCATTTCTCTAATTATTTGAGCACGAAGGGTCATTCTGTGCCTTGATGTGAGAGTTATGTGAGGAAAAGCACGAAGGGTGATGCCGTGCACTATATTTGACAGTTTTGGTGAGAATTGAGAGTAAAAGCACGAAGGTTGGTGCCGTGCAGTTGTTGATTCACTTGCTCTCTTTCATATATGCTAATTATTCAGTTTCCATCTCTCCGTTCGTTGGTCTTATATCTAAATTGTTACACCCCACAACATGTCCCCTCCCTATTATCTGTTTAAATTTTGTATATCTTTCCGTTGTTGCACATATATCTGTACAGGTTATTTGAGGTAGGTCCGGTCTAGCCTCGTCACTACCTCGCCGGGGTTAGGCCAGACACTTACCAGCACATGGGGTCGGTTGTGCTGATGCTACATTTCTGTGCCCTTTTTGTGCACAGATTTGGGAGTAGCTTACGAACCGCAGTAGCAGTAGATTGGGAGCGTGCCTTTAGTCCAGAGACTCCTAAGTAGTTCGCTGGCGTGCGTGGTCCCTGAGTCTCATCTATTTTATTTCTGTTTGTTTTCATTGTATCGAAGCAAACTCCTCATGTATTTTCTTTCAAACTCTTATTTGTAGTATCTTATAGTAGTCCGTGAGTATTGTGACACTAAATCTTGGGTAGAGGATGATGTTAATTTTTCTGCATTTTCATTCATTTAATATTAAATTAAGGCTTCCGCTTGAATTTATTGTTTTTATTATTATCTTGTTGAAAATTAGTTGAAAAGGTATGTTAAGGTTGGCTTGCCTAGTTCCGACAGTAGGCGCCATCACGACTCCCGATGGTGGGGAATTCGGGTTGTGACAAGTTGGTATCAGAGCCTTAGGTTACTTAGGTCTCACAGCTCACGGACAAGCTCAGTAGAGTCTGAGGGATCGGTATGGAGACGTCTGTATTTATCCCGCAGAGGCTACTGAGTTAGGAAAACTTCACCTTGTTCATTCTTGTCGTGCGATTCTGTTTCTCAAGTACTGATTGTCTTTCCACTCTGTTCTTTCGCAGATGGCGAGGACACGTGCTTCCTCTTCTACCGCGCAACAGCCTGAGCCCCCAGCAGCAGCCCCTATTAGGGGTAGAGGGTGAGGGCGAGGTCGTGCCAGAGGCCGAGGCCAAGGTAGAGTTCAGCCCCAAGCAGCATTTCCAGCGACGGAGCCTCAGGTCGATTTTGAGGAGGATGTTCCGGCCCCAGCTGTTCCAGTGGGCCCAGCTCAGGTCTCAGAGGGTTTCATAGCCACTCCAGTGCTTCAGGATGCTTTGGTCCGACTGGTAGGCTTTATGGAGGGCATTTCTAGGGCGGGTTTGCTTCCCGTAGATCCAGCCACATCTCATGCTGGGGGAGGAGTTCAGACTCCCGATACTCGTACTCTAGAGCCGGTAGCTCCTCAGGCTTAGGTTCTAGCAGTTCAGCCAGCCGTGGCAGTTCAGCCAGTTGTGGCAGCCCATCCAGGTATTGCGGCTCAGTCCAGCGATGGTGCGGCTATGTCCGCAGATGCTTTGTGGAGGCTTGATCGTTTCACCAAGCTCTTCACAACCACATATAGTGGCACCCCTCAGAGGATGCTCAGGATTTCATATTCAGCTGTCATGAGGTTCTACGGACTATGGGCATTGTAGAGACCAATGGGGTCGACTTCGCCACTTTTCGCCTAGCAGGATCCGCCAAGACTTGGTGGAGGGATTTCTATTTAGCCAGGCCAGCAGGGTCGCCATCATTGACCTGGGATCAGTTTTCAGAGTTATTTCTGGGGAAGTTCCTTCCAGTTACTCAGCGAGATGCTCTTCGCAGGCAGTTTGAGCGTCTCCAGCAGGGTCCTATGACGGTCACCCAGTATGAGACCCGGTTCATTGATCTCGCTCGTCATGCCATTGTGATACTCCCCACCGAGAGAGAGAGAGTGCAGAGGTTTGCTGATGGGTTGGACCAGCCGATCCGTGTTCAGATGGCCATGAGTGCCGGTGGTGAGATTTCATTTCAGGAGGCGGCAGATGGTGCCCGCTGGATAGAGATGGCACTTGCTCAAGGAGGTAGTCATGGGTCTGATAAGAGGCCCCATTATTCCGGTAGATTTAGTGGTACCTCGTCTGGATGTAGGGATTCATATGACAGAGGCCACTCTCAGAGGCCCTTCCAGTCGGCACTTCAGGTTTCTCATGGTACTCCAGGTGGTGGTGGTCCTCAGCAGTATTATTCGGGTCAGCAGACCTTCAGCGCACCACCAGCCCCCATCAGTGCACCGCCACTTCAGAGCTTCAGGGGAGGACATACAGGTCGACAGGGCCAGCAGTCCCAGCAGCTGAGGGCATGTTATGGCTGTGGTGACCCGAGTCACATTGTTAGGTTTTGCCCCCGAGCCTCGAGTAGTTCTCAGCAGCAAGGTCCTCGCCCTACGATTCAGGTAGTAGGTGATCCACAGGCCGCCCAGCCAGCTAGAGGCGGGGGTAGGGATCATAGGGGTGGAGGGAGAGACCGTAGAGGTGGAGCTCAGACCGCCAGAGGCAGGGGTCAGCCAGCAGCCAATCGCCCCAGAGACACAGTTCAGGGAGGTGGGGGTCAGCCCCGTTGTTATGCTTTGCCAGCCAGGCCAAAGGCCAAGTCATCAGATGTTGTGATTACAGGTACTATTCTGGTCTGTGGTAGGGGTGCTTCTGTGTTATTTGACCCGGGATCTACGTATTCTTATGTGTCGTCCTATTTTGCACCCTATTTGATCATGCCTAGTGAGGCTTTGGGTATTCATGTATATGTGTCCACACCGGTTGGTGAATCTATAGTGGTCGACCGAGTGCATTGTTCATGTGTGGTGGTATTTGACGGTCTTGAGACCCGTGTCGACTTATTGCTTTTAGATATGGTGGACTTTGACGCTATATTGGGGATGGACTGGTTGTCCCCATATCATGCTATTCTGGATTGTCACGCCAAGACCGTGACCTTGGCCTTGCCAGATTTGCCCCAACTTGAGTGGAGAGGGACCCCAGGCCATGCCACCCGCAGTGTTATTTCGTATGTCAAGGCTCGACGTATGGTCGAGAAGGGGTGTCTAGCATATCTAGCGTATGTTCGCGACTCTAGCGCAGAGGTTCCATCAATTGACTCTGTTCCTATTGTTCAGGAGTTCCCCGAGGTTTTCCCTTCAGACCTGCTGGGTATGCCGCCCGACAGGGATATTGATTTTTGTATTGATCTGGCTTCGGGCACTCAGCCTATTTCCATTCCGCCATATCGCATGGCCCTGCAGAGTTGAAAGCATTGAAAGAGCAGCTTCAGGACTTGCTTGATAAGGGTTTCATTAGACCCAGTGTATCACCTTGGGGTGCACCAGTGTTATTCGTGAAGAAAAAGGATGGGTTGATGAGGATGTGCATTGATTACCGGCAGTTGAACAAGGTGACGATAAAGAATAAGTATCCACTACCGCGGATTGATGATTTGTTCGACCAGCTTCAGGGTGCGAGGGAGTTTTCAAAGATAGATTTGAGATCTGGCTACAACCAGCTGAGAATTAGGGCGTCTGATGTCCCTAAGACAGCATTTCGCACTCGGTATGGGCACTATGAGTTTTTGGTCATGTCATTCGGATTGACTAATGCCCCATCAACGTTCATGGAGTTGATGAACCGAGTGTTCAGACCTTATTTGGACTTGTTCGTGATAGTCTTCATTGACGATATTCTTATATACTCCCGCAGTCAGGAAGAGCATGAGCAGCACCTCAGAGTGGTCCTTCAGACCCTAAAGGATAGTCAGTTGTATGCTAAGTTCTCAAAGTGCGAGTTCTGGTTGAGTTCGGTCGCATTCCTGGGTCATGTCGTATCAGCAACAGGTATTCAGGTAGACCCGAAGAAGATAGAGGCAGTCAAGAACTGGCCTCGACCAGCTTCAGCTACGGATATTCGGAGTTTCCTGGGGTTGGCAGGTTACTACCGTCGGTTCGTGGAGGCGTTTTCATCCATTGCAGCCCCTATGACCAGATTGACCCAGAAGGGTGTCCAGTTCAGGTAGTCGGACGCGTGTGAGGCGAGCTTTCAGAAGCTCAAGACGGCTCTGACTACGGCACCGGTATTGGTTTTGCCCACAGGTTCAGGGCCATATACGGTCTATTGTGATGCGTCTCGTATTGGGCTTGGTGCAGTGATGATGCAAAGTCATTGCCTATGCTTCGAGGCAGTTGAAGATCCACGAGAAGAATTATCCGGTTCATGATCTCGAGTTGGCAGCCATTGTTCATGCCTTGAAGATCTGGAGGCATTACTTATATGGCGTGACGTGTGAGGTTTACACTGATCACAAGAGTCTTCAGTATCTGTTCAAGCAGAAAGAGTTGAATTTGAGGCAGAGGAGGTGGTTAGAGTTGTTAAAGGATTATGATGTTACTATCTTATACCACCTGGGGAAGGCCAATGTGGTGGCCGATGCATTGAGCAGGAAGTCCTCCAGTATGGGTAGTCTTGCTTATATTCTAGTCAGCCAGAGATCGCTTGCTTTGGATGTTCAGGCCTTGGCCAATCGTCTTGTGAGGTTGGATATTTCTGAGCCTAGCAGAGTGTTAGCTTGCACGGTTGCTCGTTCCTCACTATTAGAGCGTATCCACGAGCGGCAGTTTGAGGATCCCCATTTGTGTGTCTTGAGAGACACGGTGTAGCGTGGAGGTGCCAAGAAAGTAACCTTAGATGATGATGGTGTATTGAGATTGCAGGGGCGAGTTTGTGTGCCCAATGTTGATGGGATTCGAGAGTTGATCTTAGCGGAGGCCCATAGTTCTCGGTATTCTATTCACCCGGGCGCCGCGAAGATGTATCAGGATCTGAGGCAGCACTATTGGTGGCGTAAGATGAAGAAAGACATCGTTGCGCATGTGGCTCGGTGTTTGAATTGTCAGCAGGTTAAGTACGAGCATCAAAGACCTGGTGGTCTATCTCAGAGGATTGCATTTCCCGAGTGGAAGTGGGAGAGGATTACGATGGATTTCATTACTGGACTTCCAATGACTCGAAAAAAGTTTGATGCAGTTTGGGTCATTGTTGATAGGCTGACCAAGTCAGCGCATTTTGTTCCTGTTGCAGCCACCTATTCGTCCAAAAGGTTAGCCGAGATTTATATCAGGGAGATTGTTCGCCTTCATGGGGTGTCGCTATCTATCATTTCGGATCGGGGTACGCAGTTTACCTCGCATTTCTGGAGAGCGGTTCAGCAAGAGTTGGGCACCCAGGTTGAGTTGAGTACAACATTTCATCCCCAGACGGACGGTCAGTCCGAGAGGACTATTCAGATTCTTGAGGACATGCTCCGAGCCTGTGTCATTGATTTTGGAGGCTCGTGGGACTAGTTTTTGCCTTTAGCAGAGTTCTTCTACAACAACAGCTACCAGTCTAGCATTCAGATGGCTCCGTACGAGGCGTTGTATGGTAGGCGATGTCGGTCTCCAGTTGGATGGTTTGAGCCGGGAGAGGCTCGATTATTGGGTATGGATCTGGTTTAGGAATCCTTGGACAAGGTCAGGATTATTCAGGATAGACTTCGTACAGCTCAGTCCAGACAGAAGAGTTACGCAGACCGCAAGGTCAGAGATGTTGCCTTCATGGTTGGTGAGAGGGTATTGCTCCGTGTATCGCCTATGAAGGGCGTGATGAGATTTGGGAAGAAGGGCAAGCTCAACCCTAGGTTCATCGGTCCATTTGAGATTCTTGATCGTGTGGGACAGGTGGCTTATAGACTTGCCTTGCCACCTAGCTTGTCAGCTGTGCATCCCGTGTTTCATGTGTCTATGCTCCGGAAGTATCGCGGAGATCCATCGCACGTGTTAGATTTCAGCACTGTCCAATTGGACAAGGATCTGTCATATGAGGAGGAGCCGGTGGCTATTCTAGACCGGCAGGTTCGACAGTTGAGGTCGAAGAGTTTTCCTTCGGTGCGTGTTCAGTGGAGAGGTCAGTCTCCTGAGGCATCGACCTGGAAGTCCGAGTCCGATATGCGGAGCCGTTACCCTCATTTATTTCCCGACTCAGGTACTTCTTTCTTTTGTCCGTTCGAGGACGAACAGTTGTTTTAGAGCTGGAGAATGTGACGACCCGAAGGGTCATCACCGTAGTTCTTCCTTGTTCCGCACTTTTGAGGCCTTGAAAACCTCGCTTTTAGTTGCCTAGATTGGCGTGCGCAATTCGGGCGCGTAGCCGGAAAGTTTTTATGTTAGAATATGTGAATTATGTGAAACATTTGATGTATTTTGGTATTAATATGCATAATGTTGATTTCGGTCAACATTTTGGGTAAACGGACCCGGACCTGTGATTCGACGGTCCCGGAGGGTCCGTAGAAAAATATGGGACTTGGGCGTGTGCCCGGAATCAAATTCTAAGGTCCCAAGCCCGAGAAATGAATTTTTGAAAGAAATTGTTTTTCTGAAATTTGATATGAAAATTTGAAATGAAAAGGAGTTAGAAAATATAGGTATCAGGCTCGTATTTTGGTTCTGACGCCCGTTACAAGTCTTAAATATGTGTTAAGCACTATCTGTAAAGTTTGGCTAAAAATGGACGTCATATGACGTGTTTCGGACTAAAAATGGAGAATTTGAGTTATGAAAGTTGAAGAAAGAAAATCATGTGTTTGAGGCTTGATCCTATGTATATGATGTTATTTTGGCGATTTGATCGCACGAGTAAGTCCGTAAGATATTTTTAAGGTTGTGTGCATGTTTGGTTTGGAGCCCCGAGGGCTCGGGTGAGTTTTGAATGGGGCCCGGGAGGTCTTGGACTTAAGAAAATGCAGGTTCAGGTGTTGCAGACACCAGCGCGGCCGCGATGCATTTTTGTGCGGTCCGCGTGGCTGAGTCTGAGGGCTAGGGTTTCAGGTCAACCAGCGCGGCTGCGCACCAAAACAGTGCGGTCCACGCTGGAAGGGTTCAGAGAAGCCTTAATTTTTCTCCCACTCGGCGCGGCCGCAACACATATTTGTGCGGTCCGCGCCAGGTCCTCAGAAAGGTATACAAGTTCGGAAATCTCAGTCATTTTTCACTTTTCAAAAACCCAAAACCTAAGAGGCGATTTTTCAAACAACTTTTCTTGTCCAAATCGATTGGTAAGTGATTTCTAACTTAATTTCTTTATCCCTTAACATCTTTTAACATAATTTCAACTTCAAATCAAAGATTTTTATGGGGAAAATTGGGTGTTTTGGGTAGAACCTAGGTTTTCTAGAAATTGAGAAGTTGGACCTCAATTTGGGGTCCGATTTAAAAACAAATCATATATTTGGATTCATGGGGGAATGGGTAACTGGGTTTTGGTCCGAACCTCGAGTTTCGACCACGTGGGTCCGGGGGTATTTTTGACCTTTTTGGGAAAAACCTTAAAAAATCTATTTTCATGCATTGGGGATGATTCATTTAGTAATTATTAATGTGATTAAGTAACTTATGACTAGATTCGAGCGGATTGGTGGTGGAATCAAGAGGTAAAGCTATACTAGAAGCGTGAGTTGAGTTTGGAGCATTCGAGGTAAGTGTTTGTTCTAACTTTGGCTTGAGGGATTAGGATTTGGATGTTATTTGCTACGTGTTAACTGTGGAGTACGGTGTATAGGCATGGTGACGGTTATCTATGCACCGGAGTCTAGCATGACCGTGAAGTCGTAGTTGCTTTTAAATTCGAAAGATGTGAAACAGTTGAGCTAATTACTTGCTAATATAATTATGAAGTGATAGTTGAGAAGCAGATGAGTTAAAGAAGGAAGTGTGGTATTTTTCCCTTGCCGGGACCTATTGTTGATTTGTTCTCCCTTGCCGGGATGTTTAATCTTGTTGTATATTCCCTTTTCCCGATTGGTTGTGACTGATGATTGGGTGAGGAAAAGCGATTATGCACGAAGGGTCTTTCCGTGTCATGTTTTGATAATTATGCACGTAGGGTCTTTCCGTGCCATGTCTCTAATTATTTATGCACGAAGGGTCTTTCCGTGCCATGTCTCTAATTATTTGAGCACGAAGGGTCATTCCGTGCCTTGATGTGAGAGTTATGTGAGGAAAAGCACGAAGGGTGATGCTGTGCACTATATTTGACAGTTTTGGTGAGAATTGAGAGTAAAAGCACGAAGGTTGGTGCCGTGCAGTTGTTGATTCACTTGCTCTCTTTCATATATGCTAATTATTCAGTTTCCATCTCTCCGTTCGTTGGTCTTATATCTAAATTGTTACACCCCACAACATGTCCCCCCCCTATTATCTGTTTAAATTCTGTATATCTTTCCGTTGTTGCACATAAATCTGTACAGGTTATTTGAGGTAGGTCCGATCTAGCCTCGTCACTACCTCGCCGGGGTTAGGCCAGGCACTTACCAGCACATGGGGTCGGTTGTGCTGATGCTACACTTCTATGCCCTTTTTGTGCACAGATTCGGGAGTAGCTTACGGACCGCAGTAGCAGTAGATTGGGAGCGTGCCTTCAGTCCAGAGACTCCTAGGTAGTTCGCTGGCGTGCGTGGGCCCTGAGTCTCATCTATTTTATTTCTGTTTGTTTTCATTGTATCGAAACAGACTCCTCATGTATTTTCTTTCAAACTCTTATTTGTAGTATCTTATAGTAGTCCGTGAGTATTGTGACACTAAATCTTGGGTAGAGGATGATGTTAATTTTTCCGCATTTTCGTTCATTTAATATTAAATTAAGGCTTCCGCTTGAATTTATTGTTTTTATTATTATCTTGTTGAAAATTAGTTGAAAAGGTATGTTAAGTTCCGATAGTAGGCGCCATCACGACTCCCGATGGTGGGGAATTCGGGTCGTGACATAAATCTTTTTCTAATACTACAAGTTTATTCTTCATATTCCCGGTATATGACATCATGAAACAACAACAAACGATACAATTTATCCAAATATTGTATTCATCAAACGATACAGTACATATAATACAATACAATACGATACATTATGAAGCATATGTAACAACAATCCAAACATGCTGTTAGAGTTAAAATGCTACTCCTTCTAATTCGTAATAAATGATTTTTTGGCCTTTGACACACGTTTTAAGAAAATTTTAACATCTAAAGAGAACAAGGTCTTTAAACTAAATTACACTTAATTAAAATTTCATATTATTAACTTAACACATTAGGACATGTAAATAAGGGTAAATATTTTTTAAAAATAAAATTAATTTCTTAGGTCTTGATTATGTAAAAGTACACTTATTTTAGATCAAAATAAAGATGCCAAAAAGTCACTTATTATGAATCAGAGAGAGTACTAAAATTAATCAATTCATAAAATACTACTAATACTAGTCAAATACTACCAATATAAGCCCTAAACTATTTTTTAGTTACCAACAGGCTTGTTTACCATAAAAATAGATAAAAATTGAATTTATACGGTGGTTTTAAGGACACACGATTCATTTAGCACAAATTGAAAGAAAACGTAAATTGCTAATGGAATTAACTGCAAATATAAACGGAGCAAACCAAACAATATGTATAGCTTTAATCTTTGAGCTAGACTGCCCTCGAATTAAGTGTATATTTCGCCGGAAAGTATAACACAGTAACAAGAATATTGAGAGCTTAAGAATAAGAAAGTATATTGCTTTTGTGACGTATATGATGATTACAAAATGATTAGAATTCCCTTTATATAGTAGAGGAATTCTATTTATGGCACAATTCTAAATATAGAAGGGAATCCCATGATCGGCTAAATAATCGGTCTTGACTTGATACGTCCCAAGATCTCCGCCATGATCCTTGTCCGATCACGGATATCTCGGCTTTCTGTTATTTGACATAGCAGGCTTCCTTCGATCTCACTCGATCTATCACGCTTCGGTCTCGATCACGGCTGGTCTCGTTCCTGATCGGTTATTGATTCATGAGTTTAGCAATCCATTTCCGTACCATGGCTCGATACAATGCGAGACCGAGCCTTGGTCTGCCACCCTGATTTTGATTAGCTATACAAAATTGTGGAAGCCCGATTTTGACCGTATACAAGGCTATGAGCACATTTTTCTTCTCGTTCCTTCCTTTTTCTCTTCCCTCCAACTTCGATCCACCATAAACAAATACCTCAGCTTATTTGTCATGATTAGTGATAGCAAAATGGTTAAAAGAAAATAATTAACCATTCATATTATCCATTAAAAAATAGGTTGGTTAATGAACTTTTTAAAAACGGGTCAAATATGGATATGGACCATATCATCCATTTAGAAAACTAGTCTCAGGGTACGCGCAGTTGCGCATGCATTCCACTCTCAATTAGTAATATATTAAAAACTATATGTGAGTATAAAATAAAAAATTTAAAGTTTTAAAATTAAAAACAATTATCTTATATAGCTAACTCAATAAATAAAAATAATTTTACCCCAAAAAAGTCCTCAATCATTATTCAATGTGTTCAACTTAGACTTAGTTCCAGTTCTATATGTTCAACTTTTTAGTTTTAGCAAGAATACATAACTTTTGATGGTTTAAGAACTTTTCTTAAAATAAAAAAAATATTAAAAACCTATTCAGTTCATTCTAGAAGATACAAACAAGGTCAATTAATTGACAGAAGATAGTCTTTTTTCCTTTTTACAAACAAAATTCATGTTATATTTTTTAATTAATAAAAATATCTATATGAACTATTAATATAAAAGCACGATTCCTCAAATTGAAATATTGATGAACCTTTTTACCCTATATAGAAAAAGTCAAACATGATAAAATTATAATTTAGTTATTTTTTCTAATATTTATGACTTTAAGATCAATTAAAACTTTAAGATCAAAATATTGAATATGATATTAATATTCAATCTTTAAAAGTAACAAAATGACTATCAGTTCAATTAATAACAATAAAATATAAAAAAGTTAAAATCATAAATTGAATGAGAAATCAAAGCAGTACATAGATAGAACATACTCCAACAAGATTGGAAAAAAAAATGGAGATTAATAAATTACATTGTTAAAGAAATCAAGTTGTTTAGACGGCGATGGTCTAACTGGACTCTACTTATAGAGCCCTTATTAAGGTAACTAGTCTCTCTGAACGTGCGCACGTTAATATTATATCATTATTATATGTTTTGTATTGCAAAATACCGAGTTTTTATTAAATGCAAGTTTAAGAATTTTTATTTGATTTATAAAGGTATTTGAACATACATTAATTGCAAATTAATGTTTATTTTATATTTTTATCTATTATTTCAACTTTACTTTTAAATAGAAAATTTTAAAGCAAAAAGTTTTGTTTGATTATCTCCTATGAAGTAATGTTTCACTCACAAAAGTTTAACTTCTTATTGAAGTGAAATTTATGTCAAACAAAATTTCAAACTTCTTTCCAACTTCAACTTTAACTTCAAATATTGATATTTTAAACTTAAACCAATTATCTAAAAAAATAGAACCCATAAAATTATGCATAAATTGTTAATAAATTAATTTTTCAAAATTTATTTACCAAAAAAAGACTAATTTTTTTTTGAAAGACTTAAAATATTATCAATTCAAAATCAAAATTGTTCGTACTCTCCCTTCAAAGTGGAGTAAATAATTTTATGACTCTTCAAGAAACCTTTAAAGTTATTTATTAAGGCAATAGAAGTATCTTACTTCAGAAAATAAATATAGATCAAATATTTCTTCCTGAAGCTGCAATGCCTCTTCCGAATTTAAATAGTAGTGATTAGTGGATAACATTACCAACATGCTATTGTTGAACAACATTCACTTTCCATCACCACTTGCATATTGTAAAAATATTTAAAAATATCTAAAAGTAAAATTGTGCAAAGAATTTTAATTAGAATGTGAAGGAATAATGTAGCAGCACTTTTGCCAATGATAGTAATTTCTCTAGACTTTGGAAATAGCGTTACGGAAATTTGATACTCAGAATATAATGCCTATTAAAGAAACTAAATTTGTATTCCTTAGTAGTTTCTTCTAACATAAGAACTCAAGAAAAAAAAATTAGAATTGAAATATAAGATTTAAGAACGAAGAATAAATATATTCTTCAACGTTAATGAAGAATCACATAATGTGTTTTAAGAAGAAATATTTTTCTCGTATCTTTTATTTACTTCAAATGAAAGCCTCTAGAAATTAATCATTTAGCATGGTTAAACAAATATAAATTAAATTCTTAAAGTAAATACAATTATAACATCAAAGTGTTTATTGCTAGTTCTGGATGCTAAAAACCAGTAGCACCCTTCAATTTACATATTAATGTCCGTATGATATTATCAATTATAGAAGAGAGTTGTAAGTTGCATAAAATTTAATAATAGAGCAAATACATACCTATCCCCAAATGAAAGAAAGATGATACGTATAAGGAAATCTACCTCATAATTGATTCAACTATTCGTTTTCATTTTAGATTGTTACCATGACGTGTGGTTGAACAAATGTGAAGGAACACAAGAAAACTCTATTTTATTTATCTGAAGGAAGACACCCCTTCGAATCAAGGCATCGATTAATTTTTTTTATTTTATAAGTAGTTCTTTCCTCTTGGACAAATAATTATTAATGAATAAACACAACTATTTAGAAAAGACACAATATAAATCAGTATCATTTTGGTATTTATTTATTTATTATTGTCTAATATAAATATATATTATTAAAAGGTTATTTTAATAATTTAATTTTTTAGGTTTGACTTTTCACTTTTAATATAGTATAGATAGATAGATAATTGTGTTTGATTGGTCTCCAAGAGGATTTAAAACTTTTAGGAAGAGTTTCATCCCGTTAGATTCAACTTTGAAGTTTGTTCCACTGTTATTAATAAGAGGAGCATGAATCCTCGTGGGAACCTATTTGATCTTAGTTGACTTCAAGGAGATATTCCTAATGTAAATAGAAATGAAAATATAATTATACCTAACTTTCTACGTAACTCAAATAAGGAAAGAATTAATAGTTAAACTTGTATTAATTTTATGATCCTAAATATTAAAAAAATAATTTATTAACTGATGATTTTAATTTTTTTTCATTAATAATTTATTAAGTCAATCTAGACTTAGGGTATATGATTTGCACGTGTGCCTCTATCGTGAATGTAAACAACTTAAAAATTAGATAACATTATTAAAGACGTATTTGTGTTGTAAAATGAAAATTAGAGGGAAAAGTTAAATTCTCATTGTAAAATAAAAATTAAAGGAAAAAAATTTAATCTTGAAATTCAATAAAGGAAAATTCTTGCCTGACAGAAATCCTCAAATGCTTTGTCGAGATATTCATATATTATTTAATTTCATTAAAAAGACATGAATGCCTAACTTTTCAATTAATTGACTTGCAGATTTTATATCAAAATGGAAAAGTTCACCTAAAGCTTTTTGAATTCCCTTCAACATATTATATTACTAGTCATGATCAAATTTAATTAAAAAAATCACCAATCTTTCTGTGGAAATTTCTATATCATTAATATTAGAAATAAAAAATAATAAACTGCACACAATATGCAAAAAAAAAAAAAAATCATAAAAGATAATGTCATGACCCAAAATTCGACAAGTCATGATGACACTTAATCTAACCTGTTAGGTAAGCCAACTAACAACTATCCAATTTAAGAAGATTTATTGATACAAATAAATGTTAATATATCCGACTTTAATACACTCCCCAAGAACTGGTAGTACAAATCATGAGATTCTAAGATTTAGAATTTACAAACTGGTATAAAATAAAATACATCATCTGTTTGAAAATTTATGAACAGATTTTGAATCTAAAGCTACCAAGATCAAGAGGCAGCTGTAGTTGGATCACAGATAAATCTTCAATGCCAGCTCCCGCTATACACAACAACATCAGCATCAAAAATATGCACGCAAGGTGCAGAAGTGTAGTATGAGTACAACCGACCCATGTACCTAGTAAGTATGATGTCAAACCTCGTCGAATTAGTGACAAGGATTTTTATTTAAAAAGATACTCACTGCTATAACATGTGCAATAGACTAGTAGTAGAAAAAGTTATAGAGCATAACAGATAAAGGTACGATAAAACAACTATGCAAGGCAGTAAATGATTACTAGGAGAAATAACAGTAGTAAATTCATAATTTTTCTAGTGTGAGAAATGTATTCAAGATATCATATCGACTGGCATGGTAACACCTTCGTGCATTTATCTCATTCAATTCATAATTTTTCTATCAATCGAATGGCACGGTAATACCTTCGTGTATTTATCTCATTCTCGCTCAATATATGTTTATATATCAAATCAACTATCATGGCAACAACCTTCGTGCATTTATCTCTTTCTCGCCGAGCATACATATAACAGTACCAACTAGGTAGAAGAAATGCCAATATAACAAACAAGAAGAAAATTATAATATTTACAAGTTAAATATATAGAAGGTATGGATAATGCAACAATAATTGGGGTAGAGGACACAGACAGAACAACAACAACAAGTCACATAGGAAACATAGGTGTACAATAACAGGTCAAGATAAAGACATGAATATATACACAACAAAAAGATATCACAATATAATATATGTCTCTCGTTCTCGCTCGCACCGAAACACCCTTCGTGCTATGAACATATGATAATATAAAAATAATGACACGATATCACCCTTCGTGCTTTTACTCTTATCCTCACATAATAATGTAAATGCAATATCACGACATTATCCTTCATGCGTGATAATGTATATGAATGGCACGTCATCATCCTTCGTGCTTTATACTTTTCCTCACATGATAATAGATACAAAATGGCATGACATCATCCTTCGTGCTTTATACTCTCCCTCACATGATAATGTATATGAAATGACACGGCATCACCCTTCGTGCTTTACACTCTTTCTTACCAAGCACATGTATATCATTAACAAGCAAGGTAGGAAGCATAAATAATATCAAGGAGAGTGTTTAAATAAAGGTTCCAATTGAACATCAATCATGGCTTTCAAGCCAATATCAGTTTAATAAACCTCAAGTATTTTATTATTCAAGTATTTTATTATTCAAGTATTTCAACAAGTCTCAAAAATGATCTTCAACTCAAGTATAGATTTCAAGATCTCAAGAATAATGGTCGTAGTGATGTATTTGTTGATTATGATAATGATCGAATTTAGCACATCAATAATTTTTACAATAGTCCGTCAGATTTTTTTAATCAAATTATAACAAGTCAAATCATGATTTCTAATATTTAATGTCATATTCATAGAAATCTAGAAGTCAAAGGTATCACGACCCAACTTTCCCTCCGTTTGGGTATCGTGATGGCACCTAGTCTTAGGGACTAAGTAAGCCTAGCTCATATTGAAATACCACAATAATAAATGAAATTTAAAAGTCTTGAAGCAGAAATCTCTGCAAAATTTATAATTTCCAAAACCCGGTAGTACAAGTTATAAGCTCTACAGAGTTAGCTACCACTTCTAATATAACTGTTCGGAAAAGAGTGAAAACAGTTGAATACAAGTAAGAAGGTGACTCCAAAGCCTGAGAACGCAGCAGCAAGTTTACCTTGAGTCTCCTAAGCAATGATCCGCATAGCTACTAATGTTCGATACCAGGATCTGCACAACAAAAAATGTGCAGAAGAGTAGCATGAGCACACCACAGCGGTGCCCAGTAAGTATCAAGACTAACCTCGATGGAGTAGTGACGAGAAACAGTCAAGACACCTACCGGTCCAATAAACTGTATAAATATAGGAACAATGGAACATGATGTATATATAAAGACTACACGAAATGGCTAACAATACTACAATCACAATAATGGAAGAAAACAACAAGTAACATTGGAAATACCAAAATAATGACATAGAAGAGCGAGCGAAAACACAAACTTAAATCCTAAATTCACAGTATAATAAAGGTAAGCAATAATTCAGATCCTATGACAGTGTTAACATCAGGTCTTATCCAACAATTTCCACGAAGTACCAAATCTCGGACAAATTACAGCTCAGGAGTCTCAGTACCTGAAATCTAACACTTGGCATCCTGTGCCCCCATCACACCTCATGGTCATGCTGACAACTCACTTGCTAACTAGAACCACTCTCACACATATAACAAGTAAACGAGGGTGTGCATCTATACTCAGCAAAATCAGGAGGACTTCACATCCAATAGGAGTGTTCAACTACGTGTATGCTTGTGCAAGTGCTTTAACATAGTTCATACCAGCTAATAAGCATAAGGAAAAGAACAGACAACACGTAAGATGTTTCCTCACAACTTTCACGAGATAAAGCTCATATAGGTAAGCGTACCACAACACAATATCAAACAACAAGAATGCCCCCAGGCCATCACAAATCATCACAATCAATCCCTGACATAGCCCACCTTGTCTCGCCACGTGTGCAAATAATAACATAATAAGTGCCCGCCTTGTTTTGCCACACATGCATCATAATGTTCCCACCTTGTCTCGCCACATGCGCAACCCACATATAAGCATATATATATATATATATATATATATATATATATATATATATATACATACACCCCACCTTGTCATGCCATATGTGCAATATATCAATAGTAGCAATATCACGGCAGAAATCTCGTGCAATCCCATAACAACAACCGCACGGCAGAAACCTCGTGCATCACAATATCAACAACCGTATAGCAGAAACCTCGTGCACCACCACAACAAGTACAACATCAACAATGACAATATATACAAGAACACGACAAGTAAATCAACTCAAGAACTTTCGATCACAAGGAGATGGTAAAACTAGCTCACAAGGAATAACCCCAATAGAGACAACTAAGCGTAATAAGAACATCTCAACAAGGGAGAAAATGATATGAAGCAACGATCCCACAATATGTAATTCAACAAAAAGGAAGCTAACACGAATCAAATAATTCCAAATAACAAAATGTCAACTAAATATAGGATATCTAAACTTCTTTTAAGGTTGGGCAATTTACGAAAACTATACAACAATTTCAATTAAGGATGAGCAGCAGGAAGATAATCATAACCTCAATTAAGACTAAACAATTATAGGGGAGATAATAATGATTTCCAATAAAGACAAGCAGTTATGAAAGATAACATGAAAATAGAAGAGGTAAAAATCTTCAGTTAAGCAAAATAAGAGTCGAATAGGCAATAAGAATGAATCATAAGCAATTAATTCCAATTAGAGCATGTAGAGATGAAACTAGTAAGTGAAAAACTCAAGTATATCAAGTACACATTCATACACAGTGAATATAAGGACCTAAGAACCCTAAAAGGCCAATTTTTCCACAAAAAGGTCCGAGCACGCACTCGTCACCTCGTGTACATGAACTACAATCAACATAGCAGACTCAAATCCTAAGGGGAAGTCCCCCACACAAGGTTAGGTAAGATACTTACCTCAAAGACGACAAACCGATACTAAAAATGCACTTCTCGGGTGAAAAGACCTACGGACGACTCAAATCTAACCAAATTAACTTCAAAGCACAATAAAACACATAAGAAACTATTTCGGATCATAAAGTCTCAATCTTTAACAAAATCCAAAAATCGGTCCAAAAATCAACCCCCCGGGCCCCCACCTCGAGACCCGACAAATTTTACAAAAATTGAATACCCATTCCAATACGAGTTCAACCATACAAAATTTATCAAACCATTTGGTCCCTCAAATCATGATTTTTTATTTTAGGAATTTTTTTCAAAAACCAACATTTTTCGCAACCCAAAACACAAATTAAATGATGAAATGAAGATAAAATCATGAAATATGTTAGATTCTAGGTGAAGAACACTTACCCAATCGATTTGTGTGAAAACCTTTAAAGAATCGCTCAAAATAGAGCTCCACAAGTCAAGATATGAATAAAATGGTCTAACCCTCGATTTGGGAATATATTTTGCCTACCCAGGGGTTGTTCTTCGCGTTCGCGACCCTTCTCTCGCGTTCGCGATGACTAAATTCCTCGTCAGCAATTTCCAAACTCATTCCAAACATCCTTTAGTATAATAGCCATAACTTTTTGCACACAACTAAAAATGACAAATGGTTTGATGTTCTGAAAACTAGACACCAAGGGCAATTGAAAACTAGACACCAAGGGCTATAGTTTCATAGTTGCGCATTTCCTGAGTCATTAAATATTGCTAGATATAAGCTTCCAAAGTCAACCCTGTGAAACAGAGATTTTCGAACTCTCCCCGGATAGCCTGTACTTTAACTATGATAAATTTTTGTACACAAATTTAAATTCCAATTAATTTATGCTTTTGAAAACTAGACACAAAGGAATACAACTTTCATTTTTGGATCATCTCCAAATTCCTTATAGATTGTGAGATATGAGCCTCCGAAGTCAAACCTGTGCAACTAAGATTTCCTTCTTCGCGAACGTGAGTGGATCCTCGTGAACGTGAAGAACAACACCAGGTATTAGATAATCAGCATCCAAAGTAGCCTAAAATGATCCGAAACACACCCGAATCCCCTGGGACCCCGTCGAAACACACAAACAAGTCATATAACCTAACACAGACTCGCTCGAGGTCTCAAATCATATCAAACAATGCCGAAACGACGAATCACACCATGAATCGAACTATGAACTTCCAAATCTTCCAACTTCGAAAACTTGTGCCTAAACCTATCAATTCAACACGGAACGACGCCAAATTTTGCAGACAAGTCCAAAATGACATAACGGAGCTGCTCCAACTCTCGGAATCGCATTCCGACCCCGATATCACAAAAGTCAACTATGGGTCAAACTTCTCCATTTTCCAAACTTCAGCTTTCCAACTTTCGCCGAAATGCCTCAAATTACCCTACAGACCTCCAATCCGGACGCACGCCTAAGTCCAAAATCACCATACGAAGCTGTTGAGATCACCCAAAACCCATTCCGGGGCCGTTTACTCAAAATCCAATTCCGGTCAAATTCTCACCTTTTAAACTTCCAAAACTAGATTTCTTCTTCCAATTTGACTCTGAATCATCCGTTAACTGAATTCAAACCATGCACGCAAATCGATACTCATATAATTATGCTATTCCAAACCTTACGCCACCGAACAGAGCTTAATTTCTCAAAACGACCGGCCATGTCATGACATCCCCCCTATTAAAACCAACGTTCATTCTCGAACGTGCCAAGATTCGCCTCGAAGTCCTCAAGTCACTAAGTGCACACTTCCAACATACACCCGCGGGTGATCCCACATCACCCCAATCCACATATATCTGATGACACCATCTCAACTAAAATTTAGCCTTTGTAGCAATACCAATAAGCCTTAGAACTAGAATTCTCGCCTTCCATCCATTTCCAAAAGACCTGATTCTAAATCCATACCCGGTATTAGTCTCAACCGACCGCATCAATTCATACCAACGCCCATATAGTACAACTTTACAATATGACACATCACACATAGGCCCACAGTAATATTTGTGATCACAATATTCGCCCGAAATCAAATTCAGCACCGGCCATAAGCCTCATATTCAATAGGAACCCGTTTCAAACCTCCACAACACTGGTGATGATACAATAACCACGAAAGCCACATAACTAAACACCCGAATCACCAAATCTCAGCTAATACCAACGGGCACACACCCCACAAGCTAACACTCAAGAAGCATAAAACGAAAATGACTGAATATGGAAAGGGAAACACATAAGGGAACTATCAAACAAGCTCGACAAGAACAAATTTTTCTATCAATACTAATCTACAAAACAATATAACAAGAAATAATTAAAGCATATAAAAGAATCATAAGGATCTCATACTAATATAACTCCCACCGCGGTACACAGCCCGGTCTCAACACATCAAATCATATGAAATCATGAGGGTCCCGCCCTACACTCTGAATCACAAGTAGCGTGTACATCAAACAAGCTGAAACCTTTCACTAGATCAGTTTTGTCAATAAAATTACAACATATATTGGCTCGGTGGAGCATAAAATCACAGCTTGTAGCCAAAAATACTCAGAAATCACATCAAACCTACCGAAATGGACAACAGGAACTTACTACTAGTCTCATAACTCCCGACAATGACTACAAATAGACGATAGATAAGACTATCACTCATAGAACCTCCCAACAGGGTAATCACATAAACAGAGTGCTAATCATGAAACGCACCTATAAGTGGAACAACAAATATGGGAACTCACCCCGATAAGCAAAACTGTAATGAACTACGGATGGTGCTCCTCTATAACAAACCGAAATCATACATAAATGACATTCAACTGGCGTAGCGGCCTTGAGCCTACTATATGAAACACATCAACGAGTCGAGCCTCCCCCTCTTGGGCACCCCCTACTCGCCTGAATACCTCGTTATGACACATCTGCCCAAAATCTAGACAATCTCTCACCATATGTCTAGTATCTCCACACTCAAAGAAACCTCTCTGCTAACGAGGTTGTGGGAACTGTGCGGTACGGGTACTCCGAAACCCATGAACACCTAAGTCACTATGCAAAGTCTGATGCGTGAACTGAACCGGATGACCCACAAAACCTTAGGAGTGCCATTTTCACCACCAAGCATGAGGTAAGTGGTTTATACTAGTTTGAGTGATTATGTATATGTTTTAACATGGAAACTAGTAGAAATTTGGGATTTTGAGGAAAACCTAGAAATTTGGTATTCTAAGATTTTGACCACGATTTTGGGCATGAAATTGAGAGTAAATTATATTTTCTAGTTCGTGAGGTTGTGGGCAAACTTTATCTTCGAAATATTTCAGAATCTGGGCACGTGAACCCGAGGGCGATTTTGCCTACTTTTCGATCAGGGTTAGAAATTGTTATAAATTGGATTACTATGAGTAATTGAGCATATATAAATGGGTTTGCATAATTATTGCTTAGTTTAGGAGCGTTGTGCATCGATTTGAGTCTTCGGAAGGGCGTGGAATGCCGGTTATGGAACTTCGGAGCAAGGCGAGTCTCCTTTCTAACCTTGTAAGAGGGAATTGTCCCAATAAGTGAATTAATTAGATATGTGCTTCTATTTGTGGGGGCTACATATGCACGAGGTGACGAGAGTCTGTGCGTAGCTATTATTATGCTTATGTCCGGGTAGTCTAGGACCCAAAAACATGTTTTACTTGAAATAATTGTAACCTTATTGACATTTTAAATTGCTTTAATCGCATCGAAGTGGTAAATATTTTTCTAAAAGAATTAAACTTTGTTTTCTCGACTTGTAAAAGAGAAATCGACACCTCCTTGAATAATTGTTTCCCTAATGAAGTCTTGATTGACTGTTTGAATGTGTGTTTGTATGTGTACCTGTGTCGCATGTATATTTTGCGAGTCTGGGTGATTGATTATTTATATTTGACCGCGTAGCATGTATGATTTGCGAGCGGGGTAATAGATGTATCTATGGTTCGCACCATTCGACCCTCTGACATTGCACAGTTTAAATATTATTGGATCGGGTTGTACGACGTCGACATGATTTGCACATGCTTATATTGATTGACTTGAAAATTTATAAATAATGATATTGCCTCCCTGGATTGAGATAAATGCATAGATGATGACAAAAACGAATTTGGAAACTTCCTATTAGTAAAAGAATTGATTACTTGCTTCATGCTATTGAGTTACAACTGTTTATATAAAAATCCTCGATTTACTATATTATTGGTATATTATTACTGGACCACTAGTAAGTGTCAAAGTCGACCTCTCGTCTCTACTTCTTCGAGATTAGATGGGATACTTACTGGGCACACGTTGTTTTCGTACTCATGCTACACTTCCTGTGCATTTTTGTTGCACAGGCACATGTACGTCTAGTGGCCTCGTTGGGCGCAACGGCACAGTTGACACTAAGACTTAGGTAAGCTACATCTCTCGAGATGACCCGCAGCCAGCAGAGTCTCTTTCAGAGTATAGTAGTTCTTTTCTGTCCAATTGTATTCCAGACAGTTATCGTATTGTACTTTATTTCCTAGAAATTGCTCATGCACTTGTGACATCGGGTTCTGGGATGACTATGGGATTATTCTGTATTTAAATTTTTTAATTAACCATTTTTTTCTTGGTTAAGTTCATTATTTATTGTTTAATGTAAGGAAAAGAAATAATTTCAAAAATACAAAAATAAGGAATTTAATTAACTTCTTGGTGTTGGCTTGCCCGACAGTGATGTCCGGCGCCATCACGACCCTTAGTAGATTTTAAGTCGTGATAGATTTTTACATTCTAGATGTCCGTTTGGGATTTCGAGCTTAGGAATAGCTCCGTATGATAATTCTGGACTTAGGAGCGCATCTGGAAGTGGATTCGGAGGTCCGTAGGTCATTTCGGAGTCATCTAGCGAATGTTAAAAACTTGAAGTTTTTGAAAAGTATGACCAAGGGTGTACTTTTTAATATCGGGTTTGGATTCATGTTTCAGAAGTTGGAGTAGGTCTGTAATGTCATTTATGACTTGAACGCAATGTTTGGCGTCATTCCGAGCTGATTTGATAGGAATCAGACGCGCGGAAGTGTTTTAGAAGTTTTTGGAGTTCATGAGTAAATTCATGCATTTTGGCGTCCAATTCATAGTTTTTGATGTTATTCTAGTGTTCCGATCGCGCGAGAAAGCTTGTGTGATGTTTCTAGACTTGTGTGGGTGATTGGTGTGGAGCCCCGAGGGCTCGAGTGAGTTCCGGACGTTCAAAAAGGGATGAAAAACACACCAGATTTCTGGTGTTTCTTGGCATCAGCTGCAGGTCTCTCGCATTTGCGAGAAGAGCTTCGCTATTGCGAAGAAGCTCGACTGGGGCATTATTCGCATTTGCGACATCTGAGCCGCAATTGCAACCTCAACTATGATCACATTTGCGACCCCTGCGTCGCATTTGCGACCAGAGCAACCGAAGCCAGGCTTCGTATTTGCGAGTGATTTGTCGCATTTGCAAATTAGGTGTCACAAATGTTATATCAGAGCATGTGTCCAGCTCTTTTAATGCGGGACTTAGGCTATTTATTTCATTTCACTTCATCTCTTGGGCGATTTTTGGAGATTTTGGAAGAGGGTTTTCACCTAGCCCTTTGAGGTAAGTAAATTTTACACAACATGAGTTAAATACATAGATTATGGGTGGATTAACATGTAAAAATTTGTGAAAATCAAGAGTTTAGATAAAACCTAGGTTTTTGATAAAAAATGAGATTTGACCACAAAATTGGTTATGAAACTTAGTAAAAATCATATATTTATGTTCCTAAGGTTATGGGTAACAACTTTCTTCAAATATTTCCGGAATCAGGGCATGTGGGCCCGGGGTGAATTTTAGGAATCTTGCGATTTGGGTTGGGTAATCACTTTAATAGTGAGGATATGAACTTTTGAGCATATATTGATTAGTTTTTACACTATTTGAATAATGTTGGATGGATTCGACTCCGATTTGGGGGTTTGAGCGCATTCTTGAATTTGAAAGTGGGCTTTGGGACGAGGTAAGTCTCTTTTCTAACCTTGTAAAAGGGAAATTTCCCCATAGATGAACTTAATTAATATGTGATTTATTTATGGGGGCTACGTACGCACGAAGTCACGAGAGTCCGCACGTAGCTACTATTCATGTTTACATCCGGGTAGTTTTAGGTTTAGACCATGCTTTGTGGACATAATTATTTGATTATATTTGTTAATTGTATCAAATGGAAATAAGTTGAGAATATCTAAGGATTTAAAAGCTTCAAGTCGAATTATCTTTATTTTTAAAAGTATCAAGAAAGGATTATGATTTATTGATAAATTTATATTTGACTGCATCGCATGTATGATTTGCGAGCGGATAATGGATACATCTATGGTTCGGGTCATTCGATCCTTGGCAGTGCAGAATTTACATTTATGTTGGATAGGGCCGAACGTCACTGTTGGAATTTGTGTGTGATAATAGAACTGGAAGTCCTTTTCATATCTTGTATAAATTCATTGCTTGAGAGATCATTTGTTTTAAATGAAGGAAGTATTTTGGGTTCTTAAATATGATGAAAGAATTGTTCGGCAATTTCTTATTTTGAGTTTTATTGTTATCTCCATATATCATGCTTAATTAGAATTTCATGTTATTATATTATTGGCCCTTAGTAAGTGTCGGAGTCGACCCCTTGTCACTACTTCTTCGAGGTTAAACTAGATACTTACTGGGTACATATTTTTATGTACTCACACTACACTTATGTGCTTAATTATACAGGATTTGAGGCAGGTGCATTTGGCCACCGGTCCGTAGATTTGACCCCCATCTTGAGACTTCACGGTGAGCTGCCTTCTGAGCCGTTCTGCAGCAGTTGGAGTGTTCTTTATGTTATATTTTCTATCTATTTTCTTTTAGACAGTAGGCTAGCATTATTTACCCATATACTTATGACATCAGGTCTTGGCACACACACACTAGTAGACTTATGATTTTGGAATTGTTTACATGATTACGATACGTGCTCTTTTGCTTCCGTTTAGTTGTGTTCCATTTGAAATTTTCTAAATCTTTTAATAAATGAGAAAGTAACACCCACTTAATAATTTATTTAAACGAAAAATCACTAGTTTGATCAGTGTTGGCTTGCCTAACAGTGGTGTTGGTTCCATCACAACCTGAAATGGAAATTGTGTCGTGACATTGGTGTACACAGGTAATCTCTTCCTTTCTTTATTCTTTACGTATATCATTGCATAATTATTATCTTGTCTCCCATAATTAGGTAAATGATTAGTTAATTTAATGTGTATAAAATACACTTCAAAATATTTACTTTGCTCCCATATTTCATCTCCAATGTATTTACATTTAACTCCATAATCAATCTAAGTTGGGGAAATTCAATGTCAAATATAACCAATGAGCGGTAAAAATGCGAGTAAATTAATATCGAAATATATAAAAATATGCCCAACATCAATGGCCCTAAAAGTGGGTATATATGAAAATGCCTCATTGAAAGTACTGTTTCAGACGAATCCAGTATCGTAACTATGGATCTGCCACTAGGGACTGCCAATTCCCATCTTGTTACAATACCAAATCCTTAGAGTTTCATCAGCTATGAGAAACGAAAAAAATCAATGTTCAACTAAATGGCTTCAATGTGTATGGGGGAAAATTGATAAATGACAGGTAGACAGTAAAATTGATGACAAAGATTTGAAGGGAAGATATCGGTTGGGGAATTCAACATTCAATAAGCAGCCGTTGCAAAGAATTTTTTCATTAATACTCAATCATTATTTAGCCATCAATAGGGTTTTGTTAGTATTAAAAAAGGGATTTATTTGGGGATCTTGTCTCCTCGAATTGAACTATAAATACGAGCATTCATATTCATTTTAGGACAAGAAACATTCTGATACACAAAAGCAAAGATTTGCTCTTATTCTATACAACTTCTTTCTCTCTTTTTTGTTCTTCATATTATTCTTATTATTGCCATCGGAGAAGTTGAGACCACATTCATTCTTGTAATTTCTTAAAATTTATTTAATTAAATTATTTCTGTCCTTAGAATTTTATATTCTTGGATCAAAATAATCACGTGTCTATAAACTATGTTACAAATTCAACTGTACTATTTTACGGGTAACAATTTGGCGCCCACCATTGGGCATCGGCAATTGTGTTATTACTTTGATCCATTTATCTGTTACTAATGCAGTTTAACACTTTTCTTTAGTAAAAGAAAAATCAGGTATGGCAGCTAATGATCTGAACAATTCTCACAATATTTTAACAAACAACAAGCATGAGGTTGTGTTCCAGCATGATGATTCAACTAGTGAAACTCACAATGAAGGATATGAAACAACTCCGGCTCGAGAAGATCAAAATCCTCGACATGTGAGAAGTCCAACTCCTGACGATATGGACGATGAACGTGTTGTTGAAACGGTCAAAGTCTTGAGAGGGCATCAAAGGAAAATTATGAATTATCTCTCAAGACAAAATCGGGTGATGACGGAGTTGAAGCAGGTGCTCTTGGTTGAGTTCGACTTCCTCCCATGCTTGAAAATCAAATAGTGCAAAGAACCGGCAATATTACTTCAAGAGAGGAGTTTAGTTTTAATAGAAATGAGACAGATGGTGCAGGTAGTGGATTCAGGAATGACAACAACAATAATGACCCTTTCAAAACCGATCTCATGAGATTCTTGAGAGAAATGAATGAACGAATGGACGAAAATGATAAAGAATTTCATGCTTTGATGGATCAGATCCTAGGAGCACCACCTGTATTGAATGTACCGGATTCAAAGAAGTATATACAGTTGCTATTCAAAACAAGTGCAGCCCCAGAATTAATTCTAAAAAGATTAAAGATGCCCGATATTACAAAGTATGATGGGACTTCGGATCCACAAAAGCATATCACAGCTTACAATATGGATGTAAATGGTAATGACTTAGCCCCGCACGAGATTGAATCTGTCTTATTGAAGAAATTTGGTGAAACCCTAATGAAGGGTGCTTCAACATGGTATTTACTTTTACCTCTGCATTCAATTGACTCTTTTGTAATGCTTGCCAATTCTTTCATTAAAGCTCATGCTATAGCAAGGAAAGTTTAAGCAAGGAAAGCAGATATATTCAGAATCACTCAATGAGAGTCTGAACTATTGTGAGAGTTCATAATCCAGTTATAAAAGGAAAGGATATTGTTGCCGGCAATACCAATTGAGTGGGCAGCTGAAGCGTTTACCATAAGTCTCAATCCACTGAGCTCCGATGCCTCCAGGATACTAAAGGAAAGCGTGTTGGAATTTTAGGCAACCACATGGGCAGATGTCCACAATACTTATAAATCAAAAATCATAATTGAAGATGATCAACTGAGTTCTAAGTTATCATCCAAGGGTCGCAATCGTGATTGGAATCAAGAAAAGTTCAAAACTAATTTTGATACAAATCGGAGGTCTTCCAAGAGTCATTTTTAGCTTTACAAAAGATATGATGGTCATGGAAATAAAGGATTTTCGTCATCGGACAAGTTTGTTTATAATAGAAGGGCGGATCGTGATTGGAGTAGCAGAGGTTTACATGAAAAAGGAACCATCGGGGTCCCAGATTCAGCTTACCCCCAGTTATTCGATTACAACTTCAATGTTAGCTTAGTAGAATTGGTTTTGGCTATAAGAAACATTAAGGAAGAAATATTTTCGAAACCAATTCGATCAGATCCTATTCAAAGGGATCCTAATATATGGTGTGAATTCCATGAAATGTATGGCCATAGGATTGGGGACTACCAACACCTTCGTGAAGAGGTTGCAACATTATTGAAGAATGGTTACCTTAGATAATTTCTAAGTGATCGGGCCAAAAGTAATTATGAGAGGAATCAAGATGTTGTGGAACAACCTAAACCGACTGCAGGGTCACCTTGCCTAACGATAAACATTATGTTTGGGGGTGATGAAGTAAAGGGAGGGACATTTTCAGCAGCAAAGAATACAAAGATATCGGTAACTCATGGCAAGTGGATCGGAGAAGCATTAGAAGATGATGAAATCACCTTCATGGAAGAAGATGATAATGGACTTCTTTTACAACACAACAATGCTCTGGTAGTATTTCTTAATGTTTTAGAATTTAAAATTAAACGTGTGTTGGTTGATCCAGGTAGTTCAGCCAATATCATTCAATGGAGAGTTTTGGTACAAGCAAAGTTAACTGGATACATAGTTCCGGCAATAAAGCTTCTAATCCGGTTCAACCTAACAAGTGTAACGATTCAAGGAGAGATTTTACTTCCCACGCATGCCGAAGGCTTAAGAAAGACAACTTTGTTCGAAGTGGTAGATGGAGATATGGGATATAACGTGATCCTTGAAAGACCATGCATCATGAAAGGAAGGTTGTCCCATCAACTTTCATCAACTACTGAAGTTCGTTACATCAGAGGGGATCAAAAAGATTATAGGCGATCAACTAGATGCGAGGGAAATAAATGTAGTTACCTTATCCAGTAGCAAGGCAGAAAGAGCAAGCAAATAGCAACTACAGGGACTGGTGCCCTCTTCCATCCCGATTGAAGGTAATGGGATAGAAGAGTCAACAGATTTTTATCAGAAACTGAGGTCTTTCCAGGTACCGGAGGAAATACATGTAACAAAGTCAACCATCGAGGAGCTTGAACAAGTTGCTTTGTTCCGGGAGTTTTTAGAAAGGAATTTTTATTTGAGAATGGGGTTGAGCCCCAAACTAAGACTTAAAATTGTTGATTTTCTTAAAACTAATATTTATGCATGGTCGCACTCAGATATGACCAGTATTCTGTTAGAAGTGGATAAATTAAGTTTGGACCATAACTTTCCTCTAGTAAGGCAGCAGAAACGGCTGATAGCCGAGGTCAAAAACATGTTTGTCAAAGAAGAGGTAGTCCAATTACTGAATATAGGTTCAATTTGAGAGTTAAATTATCCCGATTGGTTACTTAACATAGTTAATGTTCCTAAAAATAATAATAAATTTAGAATGTGTGTAGATTATAAAGATTTGATTAAGGCATGCCTTAAAGACTCTTTTCTGCTGCTGAACATTGACCAAATAATTGATGTTACAGTTGGGCATGAGTTAATGAGTTTTCTTTATATGTATTGCGGTATAATCAAATTAGGATACACCTGGAAGATCATGAAAAAACCTCATTTATCATAAATTTTGGCACATACTGCTATAATGTGATGCCTTTTGGGCATAAGAATGTCAGAGCCACTTACTAAAGGCTCGTTAATAAGATGTTCGAGCGTGAAATTGGTAAAACTATGGTTAAGCCTCTTAATGCAGGAGATCATTTGGCTTATCTACAAGAAACATTTGATATTTTGAGAAAATATAACATGAAGCTCAATATTGAAAAATGTGCTTTTGGAGTTGGTTCCAGGAAGTTTCTTGGCTTTTTGGTTTCACAACGAGGAATTAAAGTGAATCCCGACAAGATTAAGGCCATAGAAGATATCCTTGATCAGTTAACAAGTGTAAAGGAAGTTTAGAGGTTGACTGGACGGTTGGTGGCACTTAGTAGATTCATTTTGACGTCTTTGGAGAAGTATCATCATTTCTTTTCACTCTTGAAAAAGAAGAATGACTTTTTGTGGACTTCTGGATTGCCAGCAAGCATTGAAAGACCTAAAAAGGTACTTGTCTAGTCCTTCGCTTTGTCAAAACCGAAGGAATGTGAGCAATTGTAGATTTATTTAGTAGTTTCAGAAGTTTCGGTGAGTGCAGTTTTGATCCGAGAGGAGGAACGTATGCAATTTTCTGTTTATTATGTTTGTAAATTTTATCAGGATCGAAAACACATTATCCTCACCTCGAAAAGTTGGCACTAGCTCTCGTAGTCGCCTCCCAAAAGCTAAGGCCTTACTTTTAATGTCACCCCAAAGCCGTTGTGACGACTTTTCTCTTGAAACGCGTCCTTCATAAGTAAGGCTGACATGTGGGCCGGTTAGGCCCGAGCCCGGCCCAGGTCCGCGAGCCCATATGGGTAGTGGGCATAAACGGGCCTAACTGTTTAAGCCCGGGACCTGGGGAGGTGGGCCTGCTAAGTGGGCCGGTTCCTTGAAGAAGCCCGTTAGGACCAATACCGTTTGGGCCCGGGACCAGGTGCTAAGTGGGCCGGTTCAATCGGTCCTAACCGGTCTCAAACGGGCCCAATGACTACTTTTAAAAAAAATAATTTCCAAATTTTTTTTAGCCGTTGCAACATTTAAAAAATGGCCATTGGCCTGCAAAAATAACCATTTGGGCTTTCTAATATAGCCATTTAACCCCCCAACTTTGTTTTAACCCCAAACTTTTTATAATTACACTTTTCCCTATTTTCAACTATAAATACCCCCTCATTCTTTCATTTTTCTCACAAAATCATCAATCTCTCTCATTTCTCAAACTCAAATTGAAGTCTTCAAGTCGTCAAGTCTTCACTCATCTCTCATTTCTCAAACTCAAATTCTTAATTCAAGTTAAATCATGCCCGGTGATTCTAGAGTGCGCCCATTTGTTTTGGAACACTTTAATGTGGTAGAAGAAAATAAGAAGTTTATATAATAAAGTGAAAGAACTGTGATCGAGTCTACACTCAATCGTCCAAAGTTGGAGGGCACAGGCTGTTTAAGGAGGCATATAAAGAGTTGTCTTTCGCATTCTCCAAACATTCGTATTTAAGATTTTAGGTTGATTTAAGACAATTTGTGCTATTTTTAAATTTTTAGACGTATTATGCTTAATGTTTTAGTTTGTTAGATTAATTTGAAGTATTATGTTGAAGGCATTGAACTTTAATTTGAAGTATTAAATGTAAACTTTAATTTGCAACTTCGATACCGAGTTCATCTTAATATATATATATATATATATATATATATATATATATATATATATATATATATATATATATATATATATATATATACGTATATAATATCGCTAATGTTATATCAAAATTCGAATATAGCTTATATACTATACACTTAGTATATCTATAATACTATACTACTATATATACATCTTATATAAGGCAATATACTATATAAGACTATTTCTTGTAAATTATCTAAGGCAATATATTTGAATTAAAATTTTTTAAGTCACAACTATATAATATAATTTACAAGAAATTGCCTTAGATAAAGATAATTTTTTTTTAAAAAAAGCCAGGCCACTTAGGCCCATATATATATATATATATATATATATTATAGATATAGATATAATATATACAACATATATAAGCTATATAATATACAAGAAATTACCTTAGATAAAAATAAATTTAAAAAATAGGCCAGGCCCACTTAGGCCCACATAAGCCCGGGACCAACCCACTTAGCCCGGGACCATTAGTTCGTGGTCCCGGCCCGGTTACCTCCAGAAGCCCACGAAGCGCGGAACCGTTTAAGCCTGGCCCACGAAGCCCGGGCTCACATAGGACCGGCCCACGAGGCTCATTTATGCCTGGGCCCGATCCGTTTGCCACCTTTATTTATAAGCCTGAATTATCGAGTCAATTGGCTAAATGGGTAGTCAAAGTTAGTGAGTTTGACTTCATATATAAAGCCAGGACGACGATCAAGTCCCAGTTTTGGCCGACTTTGTGGCTGATTTTAGTCCTAGTATAATGCCTATAGCTTCTAAGGAAGAAGCGCTAATATCAGAACTATTTCCGGTGTATCGACTTTGTTTACCAATGGAGCCTCTTATTTAAAAGTTTTCGATCTCAGGATTGTATCAATCACTCCTTCGGGAGTAATGCTGAGGCAAGCTATTTGTCACGATCCCGGTTTGCCCTCCGTGAACCATCTTGACGGCACCTAGTTTCTACGACTAGGTAAGCCTAAATTGCGGAAGAAAAACCAAAATTTGAGGAAGTAAAACAATTTAAAACAGAAATAAAGTAATAGAAGTGTTTAAATGTGCCGCTCGGCATACACCATATTAACTCTCAATACCAATATATAAATCCAAGACCCGAAAATCCACGAATCACAAGCTAAGAAGTACTACATAGCTCTAACTCCGTATTGTCTAAATAGAACAGAAAATACAGAAGGGCTAAATAATAAAGCAGGAATAGAAAGGGACTCCTCGGTCTTCAGATGCGGTAGATGTACCTTGAAGACTCTAAGCAGTCGCCTCCCTTAAGGATAGTAGGCCTGAGTAGCGGTACCTGAATCTGCAGATGAAAAACATGCACAGAAGGGGCATGAGTACACCACAACAGTACTCAGTAAGTGCCAAGCCTAACCTCGGTCGGGTAATGACGAGGAAGGTCATGGCCCTACTGAGGTTAAATAAAATACAAAGTATAATAGTGTAGAACAGGACAGTATAATTAAGTGCAACAATAAGAAATAACATAGAATAGAAGGAGCAACAACAACTAGAACAGAAGCAAAATACTCACCAAGGGAACACAGCTCAACACAGAGATAGCAACCGGGGATCTACCAGGATACCGTCCTGTAGCCCCCAAATGTAAATATATAATGGATCTCCCGGGTGTCGTCCCGTAGTCCAACTCATAATGTGCCGGAGATCTACCGGAATCCCGTTCCATAGTCCCAAATATCAATACCCAGTACTGGGGGAATCTACCGGGTGTAGTCCCGTAGTTCCATATAACTGTGCAATGGGATCTATCGGAATCCCACATCCGTAGTCCCAAATAAACAGACAAGGGGGATCTACCGGAATCCCACATCCGTAGTCCCAAATAATCAGGCAAGGGGGATCTACTGGAATCCCACATCCATATTCCCAAATAAACAGGCAAGGGGGATCTAACGGAATCCCACATCCGTAGTCCCAAATGTAAATACACAGCAGCAACATGGAAATATATTCAGCAAATGTCAATTTCAGATTAAGGCAAACAGGTAATTCTAGTCTAGCATGCTGCACCGAATTCAGGTAAAACAGTTTGAGAAAATAAAGCAATTAAATCACTTAGACATGCTTTCCTAAGCTAACAACAGGCTTAAAGTACAAGTAATATAAATAGGAAAGGAAACATACTAGTAATTACTTAATGGAAACCTAATTTTCAACAATTAGCACAGTACACACTCATCACCTCACGTACAAGGCATTTCAATTAACAATAATACCAAATCCTAAGGGGAAGGTCCCCCACACAAGGTTAGGCAAGCCACTTACCTGGAACCGGCTCAAAATCAGCCCTAGACCACACTTTTGCCACAAGTACTCGACTCCAAATGGCCCAAATCTATTCAATTCAATTGCATAATGTAAATAACACTTTAAGTAACTAATTGTACAATTAAAGTCTAAGCTAATACGCGAAATTATGTAAAATGACCAAAATTCCCCATGGGCCCATGTCTCGAAATTAGGTTAAATTTATATTTCCAGAAACCTTGAACTCTCACGAGTTCATGCATAGCAAAAGAACCAAAATCGGACCTCAATTTGCCCCTTAAATCATTATTCAAAGGTCTCCAATACTAAGCCATAGTTTTCCCCAATTTTAACCCTAAATTTCCATGATTTCTAGCTCTAATCCGTGAAATAATAGCATAGGAACGGGTTTTAGGTCCAAATTCCTTACCTCAACGAAATCCCCTTGATGTCCCTCTTTCAAATTGCCCAAAAGCTCCAAAGCCGAGATAAAAATGGTGAAATAGCTCAAAATTCACGAAGGGCACAATTTATACCTTTTTCCCAGACATTTTTGCATCTGCGGTACCGCATATGTGGTTATTTCATCCGCTTCTTCGGAAATCACTTAACCGGCCAATACCGCATCTGCGGTCATTCTTCCGCACCTGCTCCTTCATAGGTGCGGTCCCACAACCACATATGCGGTTCCTGACTCCCTCAGCATTTTCCGCTTCTGCGACTCCCCTGATCGCACCTGCGGTCCCCAAACCGCAGGTGCGGAAATACCACAAGCAGCAAATTCAGCAGCTGCAACAAAGTCCCAACTTCTCCGTTAACCATCCAAAATCACCCCGAGGCCTCCGGGACCTCAACCAAAAGCACAAACATAACCTAATACCTTATTCAAACCTGTACCCATCTTCAAAACACTTCAAACAACATCAATTGAACCAAAACACACCGGATTCAAGCCTAAGTTTTTAAAATCTTCCGAATTCCGCTTTTGATAAAAAACCCAACCAAACCACGTCCGATTGACCTGAAATTTGTACACACATCCCAAATGACACAACGAAACTACTGCAACTCTCGGAATTCCATTCCGACCCTCAAATCAAAATCTCACTATCGAACCGGAAACTTCAAAGATTCATCCTTCGACATTTCAAGCCTAAATTAGCTACGGACCTCCAAAACACAATCCGAACACACTCCTAACCCCGAAATCACCCAACGGAGCTAACAACACCATCAAATTTCCATTCCAAGGCTGTCTTCATACTGTTCCAACTACAATTAACTTTTCAACACTTAAGCTCTCATTTAGGGACTAAATATCCCAAAACTCCCCGAAACTCAAAACCGAACATCCTGGCAAAGAAAAATAGCAGAAATAAGTTTGGGGAAAGTAGTTAATAAGAGATCAGGGCGTAAATTCTTAAGATGACCGGCTGGGTCGTCACATCCTCCTACACTTAAACATTCATTCGTCCTCGAACGAGCATAGAGGCATACCTGAAGTAGTGAAAATATGAGGGTAACGGCTGCGCATATCCTGCTCGGTCTCCCAGGTCGCCTCCTCGACCGGCTGACCCCGCCATTGAACCTTCACTGATGCAATGTTCTTTGACCTCAACTTTCTAACCTGTCTGTCCAATATAGCCACTAGCTCCTCAACATAGGATAGATCCTTGTCCAACTGGACTGAACTGAAATCCAACATGTGCGATGGGTCACCGTGATACCTCCAGAGCATCGAAACATGAAATACCGGATGGACTCCTGCCAAGCTGGGAGGTAACGCAAGCTCATAAGAAACCTCTCCAACACGTCTCAATATCTCAAAAGGGCCAATAAACCTTAGACTTAACTTCCCTTTCTTCCAAAATCTTATAACGCCCTTCATAGGCGAAACCAAAAGCAGAACCCACTCTCCAACCATATAGGAAACATCACGAACCTTCCGGTCCGCATAACTCTTCTGTCTGGACTGGGCTGTACGGAGTCTATCCTGAATCATCTTAACCTTCTCCAAGGCATCCTGAACTAAGTTTGTACCTAATAATCTAGCCTCACCCGGCTCAAACCAGCCCACCAGGGATCTACACCGTCTACCATAAAAAGTCTCATACGGTGCCATCTGAATGCTGGCCTGATAGTTGTTGTTGTAAGCAAACTCCGCCAATGGCAAGAACTGACCCCAAGACTCTCCAAACTCAATCACACATGCATACAGCATATCCTCAAGAATCTGAATAGTGTGCTCGGACTGTCCGTCCGTCTGAGGGTGAAATGCTGTACTCAACTCTACTCGGGTGCCCAACTCATGCTGAACGACCCTCCAGCACCGTGATGTGAACTGAGTATCTCAATCTGAAATAATGGAAACTAGAATACCATGCAGACAAACAATCTCCCGTATATAAATCTCCGTCAACCGCTCTGAAGAATAAGTAGCACACATAAGAATGAAATGAGTGGACTTGGTCAGCCGATCCACAATTACCCAAATAGCATCAAACTTCCTCAAAGTCCGTGGGAGCCCAACTACAAAGTCTATGGTGATCCGCTCCCACTTCCACTCCGGGATCTCTATCTGCTGAAGCAATCAACGCGGTCTCTGGTGCTCATACTTCACCTGCTAACAGTTGAAACATCGAGCGACGAATCCAACTATATCTTTCTTCATCCGCCTCCACCAATAGTGTTGCCTCAAATCCTGATACATCTTCACGCCACTTGGATGGATGGAATACCGCAAACTATGGGCCTCCTCTAGAATCAACTCTCGCAGCCCATCAATATTGGGTACACAAATCCGACCCTGCATCCTCAATACCCATCATCACCAATAGTCACATCTCTGGCATCGCCGTGCTGAACCTTGTCCTTGAGGACAAGAAAATGAGGGTCATCATACTGCCGCTCCCTGATACGATCAAATAAGGAAGACCGAGAAACCACGCAAGCTAGAACCCGACTAGGCTCCGAAAGATCCAATCTCGCAAACTGGCTAGCTAAGGCATGAACATCCATCGCCATAGGCCTCTCCAATGCTGGTAAATAAGCGAAACTCCCCAAACTCTCTGCCCGGCGACTCAAAGCATCAGCCACCACATTGGCCTTACCCGTGTGATACAAAATAGTGATATCATAATCCTTCAGCAACTCTAACCATCTCCTCTAGCGTAATTTAGATCCTTTTGCTTGAACAGGTGTTGCAAGCTCCGATAGTCAGTATAGATCTCACAGGGAACCCTATATAAATAATGGCACCAAATCTTCAGGGCGTAAACAATGGCAACTAACTCAAGGTCATGAACATGGTAATTCTTCTCATGAATCTTCAACTGTCTGGATGCATAGGCAATTACCTTACCGTCCTACATCAACACCGCTCCGAGGCCAATCCTCGAGGCATCACAATAAACCGTATAAGATCCCAAACCTGTAGGTAGTATCAAAATTAGGGTTGTAGTCAAAGCTGTCTTGAGCTTCTAAAAGCTCGCCTCACACTCCTCCGTCTACTGAAACGGAGCACCCTTCTGGGTTAACCTGGTCATATGGGCTACAATCGATGAAAACCCCTCCACAAAACGATGGTAGTAGCCCGCCAAGCCAAGGAAACTGCGGATCTCTATAGATGAGGATGGTCTGGGCCAACTCTGAACAACCTCTATCTTCTTCGGATCCACCTAAATACCCTTACTCGATACCACGTGGCCTAAGAATGCCATTGAATCCAACCAAAACTCACATTTCGAGAACTTAGCATATAACTTCTTCTCTCTCAGAGTCTAAAGCACAATCCTCAAATGTTGCTCATGATCTTCCCAACTCTGAGAATACACCAGAATATCATCAATAAAGACAATGACGAACGAGTCAAGATATGGCCGGAACAGACTATGCATCAAATGCATAAAGGATGATGGGGCATTGGTCAGCCCAATTGACATAACAAGGAACTTGTAATGACCATACCGAGTCCTGAAAGCAGTGTTCAGGATATCTGGCTCCTGAATCTTCAACTGATGATAACCTGAGCGCAAGTCAATCTTAGAAAACACTCATGCGCCTTGAAGCTGGTCAAACAGATCATCAATACGAGGCAAAGGATAACGATTCTTCACTATAACCTTGTTCAACTGGCGGTAATCAATGCACATACGCATAAAACCATCCCTTTTCTTCAAAAACAAGACAAGAGCACCCCAAGACGATACACTGGGCCAAATGAAACCCTTATCAGGTAATTCCTATAACTGATCTTTCAACTCCTTCAACTCAGGAGGACCTATACGATACGGAGGAATAAAAATGGGCTGAGTGCCCGGCAACAGATCAATGCTAAAATCAATATCTCTATCAGGCGGCATGCCCAGAAGGTCAGCTGGAAACACATTGGGAAAATCCTGTGCTATTAGGACTAAATCAACTGAAGGGGTATTAACACTGACATCTCTCACATAAGCTAAATATGCATCATACCCCTTCTCAACCATACACTGAGCCTTAAGGAAAGAAATAACTCTACTGGGAGTGTGATCTAAAGTACCCCTCCACTCAATGCGCGGTACACCTGGCATAGCCAGCATCACGGTTTTGGCGTGACAATCATGAATAGCATAATGGGGCGACAACCAGTCCATGCCCAAGATAATATCAAAGTCAACCATGCTGAGTAAAAATAAATCAGCTCTGGTCTCAAAACCACTAAGAACAACCAAACACGACCGATAAACGCGGTCCACAACAAGAGAATCTCCTACAGAAGTAGAAACATAAACATGGGAACTCAAAGAATCCCAAGGTACACCCAAATGCAGAGCAAAATAAGAAGACACACAAGAGTAAGTGGAACCTGGATCAAATAGAACCGATGTATCTCTGTGACAAACCAGTATAATACCTGTGATGATAGAATCG
Organism: Nicotiana sylvestris; assembly: GCF_000393655.2. Lineage (NCBI taxonomy): Eukaryota > Viridiplantae > Streptophyta > Magnoliopsida > Solanales > Solanaceae > Nicotiana > Nicotiana sylvestris. Next base: position 74,110,778 of record NC_091062.1, read on the forward strand.
GAGGTGACAACCTCGGTATGGGTAGGAAGGGCATAGTATCTGGCCTGACCTCCCCCTCGAGGGCGACCTCTACCTCCCCGACCTCTACTTGGAGCTGGCTGAGCAGGTGGGGTAGCAACTAAGGCTGCAACCATAGCCTGAGAACTCTGCGGGGCACGCTGTGGCTGAGAAGTCTGTGGAGGTGCACCCCTCCCAAGTCTGGGACAATCCCTTACCATATGGCGTGTGTCACCACACTCAAAACAAGCTCTGGGAGGACGTAGTGGCTATGACTGGCTAGGGCCAGGTCTGCTGGACTGACCTCTGAAAGCACCCTGCGCAGGAGGCGCGCTAGATATCGGTGGTGGATAATAAGGCTCCTGAAGCTTAGGAAAAGATGGAGCACTACTGGCTACTGGAAGAGCTGAATGAACATGGCGACTCATATAACCCCTACCATGACGACCTGCAGCTGGAGCACATGCACCAGAGAAATGGCCCGACTCTCAAGACCTCTTGGCCTCCCTATCCTCTCTCTCCTTATAATGCATACCCTCAATCCTCCTAGCAATGCTCACCACCTACTGATAAGAAATATCCATCTCTAACTCACGAGCCGTGCTAGATTTGATGCTGGGAATAAGGCCCTCAATAAACCAGCGAACCCTCTCGCGGATAGTAGAAACCAAGGCTGGGGCATGTCTGGCCAAGCTGGTGTAACCGACTGCATACTGTGAGACAGTCATAGCACCCTGGCACAAATGCTCAAACTCTATGCGCCACGCGTCTCTGAGGCTCTGAGGAATATACTCCCTCAGGAACAGATCTGAAAACTGAGTCCAAGTCAGTGAAGCAGCCTCGTCCGGACTGTCTAACTCTTAGGTGTGCCACCACTCATAGGCTACTTCTTGAAGCTGGAAGGTAGTGAAGGAAACCCCGCTCGATCCTGATATACCAATGGTACGCAGAATATGGCAACACTCATCTAGAAATCCCAGAGCATTGTCCGATGCTAGACCACTAAATACAGGAGGCTTGTACTTCTTAAACCTCTCAAGCCTCAGCTGCTCCTCCTCGGAAGCCGTTGCCCTGTCCTCGGGCTGAACTGGTAATGCAGGTGGCACAGGAATAAACTCAAGGACCTGCTAAACATGCACTCACTGCTCAGGAGTGCGGGCGGTGGGAGTCTGTGCTCCTCCTCTAGCCTGGGATGTGGCTGCAGCAAGGGGAAGTAACCCTACCTGAGCCAAGGTGGTGTACATGCTCATGAACTGCGCCAGAGTCTCCTGAAGGGCTGGAATAGTAGTAGCAATAGGCATGTTAGGTGCCTAGACTCCGGCTGGAACTGCGGGTGGTACCTCGGCGGTAGCTCGCGCAGGTGCTCTGGCTGCACTACGTGCGCGTCCTCGGCCTCTACTCCGGCCCCGGCCTCTGACGGCTGTAGTAGGGGGCGCGACTGCCTGATCATCTCGGGTAGCACGTGTCCTCACCATCTGTGAGAGAATAGAAGACAGAAGTTTAGAATTGTGATGTCAAAAAATCGCACGACAAGGAAATCAAATGAAGTGGAAATTTTCCTAATAGTTTCATAGCCTATTGTAGATAAGTACAGACGTCTCCGTACCGATCAGCGAGACTCTAATAAACTGACTTGTGATCCATGACTCCTATGAACCTAGAGCTCTGATACCAACTTGTCACGACCCTAGTTCGCCCTCCGTGAACCATCGTGACGGCACACAGTCTCTACGACTATGTAAGCCTAAATTGCGGAAGAAAAACCAAAATTTGCGGAAGTAAAACAATTTAAAATAGAAATAAAGTAATAGCAGTGTTTAAATGTGCCGCTCGGCATACACCATATTAACTCTCAATACCAATACATAAATCCAACACCTGAAAATCCACGAATCACAAGCTAATAAGTACTACATAGTTCTAACTCCGAAATGTCTAAATAGAACAGAAAATACAGAAGGGCTAAATAATAAAGCAAGAATAGAAAGGGACTCCTCGGTCTGCGGACGCGGCAGATGTACCTTGAAGTCTCTAAGCAGTTGCCTCCCTCAAGGATGGTAGGCTTGAGTAGCGATACCTGGATCTGCACATGAAAAACATGCGCAGAAGGGGCATGAGTACACCACAGTGGTACTCAGTAAGTGCCAAGTGTAACCTCGGTCGAGTAGTGACGAGAAAGTTTAGGGCCCTACTGAGGTTAAATAAAATATAAAGTATAACTGTGTAGAACAAGACAATATAATTAAGTGCAACAGTAAGAAATAACATAGAATAGAAGGAGCAACAACAACTAGAACAAAGGCAAAATACTCACCGAGGGAACATAGCTCAACATAGAGATAACAACCGGGGATCTGCCAGGATACCGTCCTGTAGCCCCCAAATGTGAATGTCCAGTGGATCTACCGGGTGTCGTCCCGTAGTCCTAAATATAAATACCCAGTACTGGGGGAATATATCGGGTGCAGTCCCATAGTTCCATATAACTGTGCAGGGGGATCTACCGGAATCCCACATCAGTAGTCCCAAATAAACAGACAAGGGGGGTCTACCGGAATCACACATCCGTAGTCCCAAATAAACAGGCAAGGGGGATCTACTAGAATCCCACATCCGTAGTCCCAAATAAATATGCAAGTGGGATCTACCGGAATCTCACATCCGTAGTCCCAAATGTAAATACACAGCAACAACATGGAAATATATTCAGAAAATAACAGTTTCATGTGCACACGTAATTTTTTGCCCTATGAGAACTACTCCCAAAAATTCAAAATAAAATGGTTGTGTTGTTTGTGATTTATTTGTATTTTGTCTGTGCATGTTTATTTTTACCTTAATTAAGAAAAATACAAAAATACTAGGTGTTGCATGTGCATTTAGGATTTAATTTTACAATCCACGAATTAATTAAACAATCAAGCTTGTTTTACAAAATGGCAAAATCATAAAAGATAATGTACTTTGCATTTTTTGTTTTTAGCATTTAATGTTGAATTGTGTTGGCATTTAATTATATGTGATGAATGTTATTAGAAGATAAATAGTATTTTTAATAAGCTAACTTGGTTTATAATTTTAGAAAATAATTTAAAAGAAAATAAAAGAAAAGAAAACAAAAAATGAAGAATAAGAAGAGGAAAATGCAGTTGAGCCAATTTGGCCAAGCCCAAATCCAAAACATAGCCCAAACCTGGCAAAAAACCAGCCCATACCCGCCCCAAATCCAGTCCACCTGCGACTAATCCAAACGACGTCGTTTTAAGTCAGACAATCTCAACCATTCGTTTGATTGGATCGAATGGTCCAGATCAACTCCTCCAATACCCGACCCATTCCCATCCAAGACCGATCCGGTCATCTCAGGAGTGCCTAAATGACGCAGTTCCACTTAAATGATCAATCCAGGCCGTCGATCTCATCACATCAAACGACCAAGATTCATTTCCCCCTCTGGTATATAAGCCTAACCCTTTACCAGTCCCCCCTAAGCCAAACCCCTCCCCTTCGTCTCCAAGAACCAGAGACCAAACAACCCCTGAAACCCTAGCCGCCCTCATACCCCTTCGCTTGAAAGTCGGCGGCAATGCCGGTGACCACTAAATTCACACTACTGAACCTCCAAACCACCCTCAACAGAGATCCCTACCCCTTTAACCTCGAATCATCCCGGTCTATCTCGAATCTTCAATCGAAGATTCGAGCAAAACCCTAAACCTACCCAACCAGTCCCAAGTTCACACTCCAGCTCCACCTGACCTCCCTCGTTCCCAAACCACCCCTACTTTGGCTCGAGTCTTGCTAGAACTGGTCGAAGTTTAAATCGATTGAAAAACCCTAGAAGGACCAAACCTGGAGTCGATCCAAGGGGAAAAAGAAATTGGGGTTTTAATCAACTTTAGTCGATTAAAGTTCGTTTTTACCTCAAAAGGTTCAAGTCGAAGGTCAAACTGATTGGAGTTCGATCTATAGATTTTGAGGTATTTCCTTTCCATTTCTTTTTTTCATTTTTTGTTTGTTGTTTATCTGTTTAAAGTTTCATTGTAGCCCAGTTTTGTCAATGATTTTCCTCCTCCTCTCTTCGGACCTTTTTCTTAGTCCAAATTTTCTGTTGTTGATTATATGTAATAACTGTTTAATCAATCGAATAAGTTTCTTCGATTAGTCCAGTAGGTTTCAGTGTTAGTTTAACACGATAGTAGTTATATTTTGGTTTTGATTTCATAGCTCATTCCTGTCAGTTTCCCCTCTTGCTTCGTTTGTGTTCTAAATTTTGTGTTACAATGAGCTCGTTGGTATATTTAAACTTAGAACTGAGCCTGTTGGTATATTCAGTTCATTGAAATGAATTTATTGGTCATTTGTTATCCTGAATTTGTCAATCCCCTTAAGGCTCTTCTGGCTGTTTCTTCTTTTGTATTCCAATCTGATTAAGGCATATGCTCGTCTAGTTGATTTCAGTTCATCTGTTGCTGAGCTAAATATGATTGGTTCCCCAATATAGTTAGTTCAATATGTGCTGCCCTGACCCTTAGTCTTCATTTTGGTGCCATTTGATTTGATATCCTGAATTACTAACTGATTTGAATTGGTTATAGCTATTGTAGTTTGTTGGATTCAGCTTTGTTAGTTGGTAGGTTTGAATAGGTTAGAGTTAAAAGGTTCAATGAGAGTGAAAGGGATTGGGTAGGACAGTAATTTCAGGGACTTTAGGAGGGTATTTTGGGGTTTAAAAGGTTTGAAAATGGCTTAAGATGAATGGGCTGACAGTAGGGTACTAAAATACCATTAAACTAATGCAATTGTTTAGTGTTAATGGGGAACAAAACATAATGGTATGAAAGGGTTAAAAGGGGATTGATTAAAATATGTTGCACATACATGTTTGAACAATTAAATAAAGGGAAGGACAAGGGATAATGGGAAGAAACATACTCTAGTGGGGAACAAGTGAATTAAAACAAAACATGTAGTAGTGGGCAGAAAATACTTTCTTAATTAGCTAAGTGCTCCTTAGAGCTGGAAAGGGGCTGAGGTTTGGGTATAAATAGGGGTTTGGACAGAATTAGAAAGGGGGACTTTTAGAATCTGGTCTGGCTGTTCTTTTGGGCAGACTTTAGAAGAAAAAGGGGGTCAGAAAATCTTAAGTCTAAAATCAGAAGGGGGCTGTTGAATCTGAAAAAAGATCACTGTTTGAGAGTTTAAAAAGAGTTGGCTTTTGAAAATACCACTCTTTCAAGAAGTCACACGTTTGAAAATCAATGGAAAGGGTCCTAAAATCAGTCTAGGATAGATGTTAAGTCAGTTCTTGTTTCTTCTTTAGCTTGGGAGTATCAATTTAAAAGGAAAAAAGTTTAGGCATTCATGGAGTTTGTTACTGTGCCATTGGGGTCCAGAGTTGTTGCTGATTTGATTTTGAGTAAGCTGGGTCTGTTGTAGCTGTTTGGTTTCCTTCCTGAAGTTGAAACTGGTGTGCTGTCTAGTTAAAGTTGATTCCTGGACTGCTTTCTGCTACTCTTTTGGTTTAAAGGTGGTTTCAAGTTAGGTTTATTTTGGGTGCTGTCCTTGCTGTGTTGGTTTGTGTTGGTACTGTTTCATTGAGTGTGCTGGAATCTTATTGGGTTTCAAATCCGTCACTGGGTGCTGTGTTTACTGGTTGTTGCTGGTTATTGTTGTTGTTGCTGTGTTACATACTACTCTGCTGATCTTCTTCTTCTTGTATTCCAATACCAGGTACATATTTCGAGCCTATGTCAATGTAGCTCCATCTGTTGGAAACGTGAAATGAAACTGAAGCTGAATATCTGTCGTAGTTCTATTTTGATAATTTTATTACGTTAGGTAGTTCTCTGTATAGTGATTGAGTGCTTATTGTAATAAAAATAGGAATATTTTGAATGGTAAATCTAGGACTGTTAGCTTAAGGATTGTTAAACTAATTATGGAAGTATGTTGAATCCGGAGTTAGCAGTTTATTTTTGTCTAGCTATTGTTATCAATGTAGGGCAATTTGGATCTGTATGAGAAATAGTTTTGCAATTGGACATTGAATTAATAATCAACAGACGCTAGGGAGATAAGCTGTTCTAATAGTCTTCAGTAATCCATTTCTAAATTCATGGTTCCTTTAAGTATTGACTGTTGGTTTAATATTGTTAGTTTGGGTTAGTAATTGATGTTGCTCAAATCCAATCATGCTTCCCGTCTTTCCCTTTATAGTGATAACTAGGAACTCACTAATAGATAAGTAAGTAAGGTAATCTTCATAATCATCGAGTGCATGTTGAATAATTTGTAGCATCTCAGTGTATGTGTATTTAACTCGAGTTAAAATTTGGTCTGATTAAAGGCTTAACAGTCCACAAGCGGACGGTTTGGACTTCAATGTCCTTCACAGACAGCCCAGACTTCACACACGTAGCAACTTGTCAAGGCAGGTTGGCCATTTCGTTCCTGGGCAGACCTTGAGGCCCCAAAACCGTTGAGAGTTTGACTTTGTTGTAAGTCATAGGTTCAAAAGTAATAGCTCATAAATAATGCTCATTAATTAGGATTTTATTTTGTTACTAGAGATAAATAGAGTAGAAAATCACAATTGCTTTAGGTTTACCTTTCTAAAATAAACGAGATGAGCCTCGCCAAATAAAACGCACAGATTGTGGGGCCCTCACAAATGTATGTATTAATTACTTAAAACTCGGGATCGGCCGCTTATCGAACTTCACGGCCTTTTCCCAAAATAACCATGCGTTAGTCTCTTTAGGCGCGTACTTTAAATAACATTACCTTCTTAAACCCGGGTGCACATTTATGTGACCCAAATCCAAATCTCAACGAAGTCGAAATGTGTCGCTAATCACGGGTACATTGATTGTGACGTGGTTCGAGATAAATTTCCACAACGTTTCAAATTCCTTTTAAAAAATAATGAATGAGACGAGCCTCGACAAACGAAATACACGAGTTGCGGGGCCCTCTATACATGTTGGTAAAATTACTTAGACTTCGGGATGGGCCATTTAGCAAAGTTTCACGGCCTTACCCAAAATAATGATACGCTAGTCGCTTTAGGCGCGCCTTTAATAATTTACTTTCTTAAACTCGGGTGCACATTTATGTGACCCAAATCCAAATCTCAACAGAGTTGAAATGTGTCGATAACCACGGGTGCATTGATGTGACGTGGTTCGAGATGTATTTTCACGACGTTGCTATTCTCATTAAAAATAACAATAATAAAATCGGTAAACAGTAAAATAATTGCACATAGGTTCAACATGCATTAAAATCAGATAAACAAGCCGAATATGACAGTTGAGCGACCGTGCTAGAACCACAGAACTCGGGAATGCCTAACACCTTCTCCTGGGTTAACAGAATTCTTCACTTGGATTTCTGGTTCGCGGACTGTAATACAGAGTCAATCTTTTCCTCGATTCGGGATTCAACCGGTGACTTGGGACACCATAAATCTCCTAAGTGGCGACTCTGAATCTTTAAATAAAATCCCGTTTCGATTGTCCTTTAATTGGAAAAACTCCCTCTGCGCTCTTTACAGGGGCGCGAGTGAAAAAAGAGGTGTGACAGCTCTGGCGACTCTGCTGGGGAGCGAACCCAGAATCTCTAGTTCAGGGTTTAGAATTCGAGCTTAGATGAATTGTTATATTTGTCTTTATTTATTATCTGATTTTATTACATGTTTTGTCCTAATGTGCTAAAATGTTGCTTTTACCGCTTTGATATTATCTGAATTGTATATATAAATTGCTACGAAATCCCTCTCTTCTCTCTCTTGAGGAGTGCACGCTGGTCCTGACTTCTTTCTGTTAGTGTCATATCCCAAAATAGAACGAGGATTCAGAGGAGTTGCAAAATCGGATGATCTTTTGTTTACCGGTACGCAGTTCCCATCCTCGGCTCGAGTGGTCCGCTCGGGTAATCTAGGTCTAGAACAAACACCCATGATAAACCTAGTATAACAAAACCTCATGCCGGATCCCTAGTAGGAACGCTTATTTGCATCATGTGCACTTGACTTAGGGGACTCACACAGGGGTTGGGTCCGTCTACGACAAGCGACATGAAATGAAAAAAGACAATCCTGCTGCATCCTGTTTGTTTTACGCATTTATTTGCTGCAGACTGGCTTCTGAAAATACTAGAATATTGGAAAAAGGAAAAAAAAGAAAAAAAAGGAAAAAAAGAAGAAAACAAAGAAAAAAAAATGAAAAAAATGGTTTTTAGTGTAATTTATTTAAACAAGTCTTGTTTTCAGAATTAGGTTATTTTCGTTGTCCGAACTGTGCTGGTTTGATTCTCACCGGATGTGAGATACGTAGGCAGCCCTCATCGGGTCCAACCTCTTTTTTGCAAAAATAGCCAAAAATGTCAAAATTTCAAATCTTTCGTCATAAATAAGTCGGGTGATTCCATTCTTGTAAAATATAGCTGAATGTCCCTGAAACTGTTTTTGCGAGAACAACCATTGTTGGTCATTTTCAAGGTTTTTTTTCCGGTTGGTAAAACACAGCCTTTAAATCTTCTTCGAAGTGCTGAAAGGCCGTATTGACAAGACCGGAGTTTTATTTAAATGTGTGTCAATTTTAGTTTATTCTTTCTTTGAGTCCACTGAGTCTTAATCACCCTAAACAAATATACAGAATGAGCACGGGTCCAAGTTTGCCGGTAACAATTAGGAGAAAGATCCCTTTAGAGTTGCGCTTGTGGTGGGAGGATTTGGAAAAGTCAGAGCGAGATAAGATCAAACCACATCTGGGAGGTCTCACCAGTTTGTTGAACGTTAGACCCAGATGTGACATCATAAAAGCTTTGGTTACATTTTGGGACCCGACCCACAGCGTATTCCACTTCTCAGATTTTGAACTCACCCTAACCTTAGAAGAGGTAGTAGGTTATATGGACCTTACTGAGGGGCTAAGGCACAAATATCTGATTGCTCCAAGAGCCGTCAATTCACACAAGTTCATGGATCTACTGAAGATAAGCAAGGGAGTCCCGTACTCTGAGTTGGATAGGGGTTTTTCTACTCTGCAATTCATATACCAGAGGTATGGGCACATAGGAGGGTTCGACGATCTAGAAAGCGGGGTTTGCAACAGAGGGAATCAGACAAAATGGGATGAATATAGGCGGTTTGCCTTTATGGTAGCATTCTTGGGCATTGTGGTGTTTTCTCGGAAAGATAGAAATATTGATTTGAAGGTGGCTGGAGTCGTCAAGGTCCTGATTACCAACAACAAAAGCACGCTTGCCCCTATGATAGTGTCCGAGATATACCGAGCTCTCACAGCCTGTAAAGCCGGGACAAATTTTTTTGAAGGATGCAATTTGTTATTGCAGATGTGGACGATCGAGCATTTGTGTCATCATCCTCAGTATATGAGCTATAGATCTACAAACGAAGGCTGCATTGAAGGATATAACACGAGGGTTTCAGGGCTCAAATTGCCAGAAGGGTCTGAAGACTGGGTATCTTGCCTTCGCGCCATCACTGCAGCACAAATAGGGTGGACCTTGGGTTGGCTTCTTGTTGAAGAAATGATGTATATGCCCGCCACATGGCCTTACTTCCTCTTAATAGGACTCCGAGGTATTCAACCTTATGCGCCCTACCGGGTGATGAGACAGTTAGGAAGGTGTCAGGTAGTACACCCAGATGAAGATTTCAGTGTTTATACAGTTGAGATAAGCACCGACAGTCAATTTCATGAAGAAATCGTCAGTTATATATGGAATGAATGCCAGTATTTGACGGTACTCACTCGAGTGAGCGACCTATCCAGAGGCAAAGTCTCACCGGCTTATCTCGCCTGGTACAGAAAGAAGGGCATTATAAGAGACGAGCCAGAACGGCCAACCAAAAAACCTCATATTCAAGAGTTCGTTGAGGCGTCACAAGAACCGTGGGACTGGTTGGCCAAAGAGCGCGAATATCGGGACGAAGTAGGAAAGCTGAGGCAACAGATTAGAGACATGGAATTTGAAAATAGTCTACAAGTTGATGCCGATCGGGGAGAAAAGAGCAAATTGGCCCAAGAAAATGAGGTGCTGAAAGCCCAAATCCGACAAATGAGGAGAGATGCTGACAAACAACAAAGGAGTCGGTCGGATGAGTGGTTAATAAAAGGGTTGAAAAAGGAAATCGGTGAGTGCCGGGATGATTTGAAGAAATCTGAGGATACCATAGCACAACTCCGGGCACAATGGGCAAAGAGAACGAAAGAGCGCACACAGTACTTACAGCAGGCAAGGAAAGATCATAAAAAGACCACTGTAAGTCTAAAAAGGGAGGTGACCACCGTAGAGAGCGAGGCGACTAAAAAAGCCAAGGCTTTTGAAACCGAGAGTAAACACTGCTATAATCTGATGGCCTCGATGGAAGATGAAATACAGTAGTTACGGAAACAACATCTGCATGATTCTCGGTTTTTGAAGGCTAGAGGGGATCAGATAGAATGCCTACACCTAGGGAAAGACCGAACCAGGAACAAGATTCTGACTATTGCTCGTGCTATTACCAGGAAATGTCGGGAGTGTGAAAACATGACCCGTACTACCTTCTTCTCGGCGGTGATGATATTTGTGAAGCAAATCATGTATGAATTGGAACAGCTGGAAAGGAACCTTACACCTAAACCCACGGCGAGGCCGAATGACGCCCCGCAGGCACCCAAATTTAAAACTTTAATGTGTTCATAGTTTGAATTTGCATTTTCTCTTTCTTAGAGTCTGTTGCCTGTTAGAGTCTGTCTTTATTTCGCATCAGAGTATGTCAGTAGTTATTGAGTTCGTACTTGGTTTGGTTTCGAGTCTGTTATTTTCCTTTCCAAAAAGCGTCTGGTTTGTAATAGAATGTTTATTAATGAAAAATCGAAAATTTCCAAAAATTATCTTTTTGCTTTTCGCACTTATAGCGCAGAACTACGCGCGGTCTGATTCATGCGGGGACATGATACGTAGGAAATCCACATAAGATTCGACCACCATTAAAAAGAAAAAGAGAAAGGCAAAGTGAATAAAAGAAAGGAAAAGAAAGAAATAAAAAGAGAGATAAAGAAAGTTTCAGAAACACTTAAACGAGGCACAAACAAAGTAAGCCAGAATGACGCATGCGGTCGAAGCAAAGGCATGTTAGAAATGGTTAAACTACCTAGGTACATTGCATCCCCCAACGTGAAATTGCAATATGTGTTAAACTCTAACACTAACAAGTTTGTTGTCCTTCCAGAGATTTCGAACCAGTTAGTTTGTTAGAACGTTCTGGCAGATTACCATTACCAAACAAGATCCAAAGGGCCCATACTAAAAAGCATGACTAGTTCAGACCAAAGTGTCGAGGATGAAAGGACGAAGAATCAAATAATGAAGGAGGAAATGGATAAGATGAGACAGGAGATGAAAGAAATGCAGCTGGCCTTAGCTAGGGTACAAAAAGTGTCTGACCCTCCCGTTATTCCCACTCTCCCACCAGGACACACGCCGGAATACCCTCCCTCGGCCCTTCGACAAGCTTCCCCAGTCACCAATACTATCAGGGAAGAAATGCCTATGATCCCCAAGCTTCACAACCCAATCAGAACCCTCCTCCACCAAATGTTCCTATTTTCGTGGCACCCCCACCAGCCACGTTACAAAGATCATCCAGTGGCCCGTTGTTTCAGGCTCACGATAACCAATATTACCCCCCAGAACCTACCCTCAAAGCACCTGAGCCTTATACTTATAATCCTCACTTTGAAATCCCGGTGGAGACTAAAAAGCCGGCTAAGGGCCCGGAGCAGGACGAAGTGCTTCGAAAATTTAAAAGCCTGGAGCAGTCCTTCAGGAATATACATGGGTTAGGTAATCAGGTCAGTGTAGCTTACAAAGATCTATGTCATTTCCCTGATGTTCAATTACCGGCAGGGTTCAAAATGCCAAAGTTTGATCTATACGAGGGGCACGATGATCTAATGGCACATCTGCGAGGGTTTTGCAGCAAGATGAGAGGAAAAGGTGGTAAAGATGAGCTGTTAATAGCTTACTTTGGTCAAAGTCTAAGTGAGTCTGCACTGGAATGGTACACAAGACAGGATCCGAGCAGGTGGTACACCTGGGAAGATCTAGCACAAGCATTCGCAGGTCACTTCCAGTACAACCTTGAGATCGTCCGTGACCATCTCACATTGCTGAAACTTGAGAAGAAGCCGAGAGAGAGCTTTAGAGAATTTGGGTTCCGGTGGAGAGAACAGGAAGCAAGAGTTGATCCTCCGATGAGAGAGGGGGAAATGGTGGACTACTTTCTGCAGACTCTAGAGCGAACTTACTTTGGTCACTTGGTGACGTCAGTTGGCAAATCTTTCAACGAGGTGGTGAAAATGAGTGGTATGATTGAAGAGGGACTTAAGTCCAACAAAATCCTGAGCTATTCGGCAATCAAAGCAACAACTCAGGCCATTCAGAGCGGCACGGAAGGTGCGCTCGGGAAGAAGAAAGGAGAAGAGGTCGCAACAATAGATGCAGGTAATTGGTCCAGATCGAGAGCTCCTTTTCCCCGCTACCAAGCCAGACTCCATCACCCAAATTACCCACACACTCCAAATTACCCTCCACAACCCTACTACCCACCACAAGAACCGCATTTCTTCGTCCATCAAGCCCATACATATACCCAGCCTCCGCCTCGCCCACAGTGGCGCGCGCCGGCTCCCCAAAATACTTATCCACCTCCACAGAATACATATCCACCTCCACAAAATATATATCCACCACCAAGGGCCAATAGGAATCCCGCAGGGCCAGGTTTCCGGGGGAATCAAGCTTTCAGAAATGAAAGGGTGCAGAGACAAAGAACATTCACTGAGTTGTGAGAAACCTATACTAATTTGTTCCACAAATTAAGGCCGTTAGGTTTGTTGAGTCCTGTTGAGCCCAGATTGCCGAATCCCCTTCCTCAAAATATGGACCACTCGGTAAGCTGTGAGTATTGTTCGGGGGCTCCCGGACATGATACCGAGAAGTTCTGGAAGTTGAAATGTGCAATGCAAGATCTTATTGACACCAACAAGATTGAGGTTCAGACACCGGAGGCACCCAACATCAATCAGAACCCGTTGCCAGCACACCACGAAACCCACATGATCGAGCTTGTGCACGAAGGAGGGGAGCTAAATAAACCCTCACAAACGGTGATGATGATCCGTGCCAGGCCAAAAGAAAAGTCGACAGGTGGAGAAGAGGTGGTACAGTTGGAAAAGGTAGACGTCAAGCCAGTAGTGGTGATGGGGAAGAGTTCGCCTGTTAATGCAAAGAATCCAGAGCCGGTCAAAGTAACGGTGCGAGGGGTACCAAGCAAGCCAGCATGCATAGGGCCAGTTATCATCAGGCCAGTAATGCAGATGCCGATAACCAGCGAGAAAGCCGTGCCATGGAGCTACGGTAAAGCGATGGTAATGTACAAAGGGAAGGAGGTTGTGGAAGAAGTATGTGAGGCCCAGGGCTTAACTCGTTCGGGAAGGTGTTTTTCTCCCGTAGAGTTAAGAAGGTCCAACCCAGCGGTGGTAAAGAAGCCAGTGATGGAGGAAGAGGCTGAGGAGTTTTTGAAGAAAATGAAGGCACAAGACTACTCCATCCCCATCACAGATTTCGTTACTATCACTGCTGATCCATTCCAGCGATCATTGCCAGGAGCTGATGAAAATCCTGAACGAGGCCCATGTTCTGGATAAAATCTCTGTAAATCACTTGGAGAGGATAGTGCACAAAATCTTCGAGGTAAATCGAGTGACGTTTTCTGATGATGAATTGCCAGTAGAGGGTACAGAACACAACAAAGCCCTATACTTGACTGTGAAATGCGAAGACTCGATGGTCACCCGAGTATTGATTGATAATGGATCAAGCGCCAACATCTGTACTTTGACAACTCTGAACAAGCTGAAAGTTGATCATGACCGGATTCACAGCAATAGCGTCTGCGTCCGAGGTTTCGATGGAGGTGGTACCGACACGGTGGGTGATATCATACTGGGATTGACCATTGGTCCAGTGGAATTCACCATGGAATTCCAAGTGGTAGACGTGGAAGTATCATACAATCTTCTATTGGGGCAACCTTGGATCCACGCCGCCAAAGCATTGCCTTCTACATTGCACCAGATGGTGAAATTTGAATGGGACAGGAAGGAGATAGTGGTGCACGGGGATGACGGTACAGGCATTGTGAGTGATGCCATTGTGCCATTCATAGAAACTGATGATGACAAAGGTCTATGGGTGTACCAGGTTTTCGATGCAGTTTCAGTGGATAAAATTTCTGAAGGCGAGGACCTTCCACTTCCCAGGATTGCATCTGCGACCTTCATAGTAGCCTCAGAAATGCTAAACAACGGGTTTGTACTAGGAAAAGGTTTGGGGGTTGATCTGCAAGGTATGGTCCAGCCAGTTTCTTTGCCCAAGAACCTGGACACTTTTGGGCTAGGATTAAAGCCTACGGCAGCAAATGTAAGGCGGGCCTGAAAGTTGAAGAAGAAAGTTTGGGTTCTTCCCAAGCCAGTTCCACGTCTTTCCAAATCCTTTGTTAGAGCAGGTATCAGAAGGTTGTCAGTCCCAAAAATTCTCAGACCTCTGATTGGGTCAGATGGAGATTTGAATCAGGGTTTTGAAAGGCTGTTCGCCGACGTCAACGTGATAGAAGATGGAGAAGGTTCCAGTAGGGAAGATATACAGTTTGTGGGGCCTAGGGTCAATATCAACAATTGGACAGCTACTCCTCTTCCTACCCGGAGGGAGTCTTAGTAGTAGGCTCTGGATTTTCTTTCTTGTTTTCTGGATTATTCCAGAGTTGTAATCCAGTTTTGTTTTATTTTTGTATTCGACAAAAGCGTGAAACTCTGTTATTCCGCATTTTAATAAAGTGAATGTTTTCTCTCTTTATTTTGTTTTAATTCTGTTTTCTTCTTTTCTCTTTCTGAACAGTTCTCTTTATACTGGTTCTAATGACATGGCATGCACAACTGATCTTCAACCTAGTCTAAAAAATCAATCTGATTCCGAACTAATTGTACAAGAGGTCAATTATGATGATGAATGAGGATGAAGCCTTTGAAGAGATAAACAGAGAATTAAGCCAGTTCGAAGAGAAACCCAAGCCCAATTTGAACGACACTGAATCTATCAATTTAGGGGATGTAGACGATGTCAGGGAAACCGAAATAAGCATCCACATTGAGCCGAACATCAGGGAGGAACTAATCAAAGCACTCATTGAATTCAAAGATGTTTTTGCATGGTCGTATGATGACATGCCAGGGTTAAGCATGGATTTAGTGGTTCACAAATTGCCCATTAACCCGGCATGCCCTCCCGTCAAGCAGAAATTGAGGAAGTTCAAAATAGACATGAGTGTGAAGATTAAAGAGGAAGTAACCAAGCAGCTGCAAGCAAAGGTTATTCGGGTCACTCGATATCCTGATTGGTTGGCTAATGTGGTGCCAGTGCCGAAGAAAGATGGGAAGATCAGGGTGTGTGTCGATTACCGCAATCTGAATAGGGCAAACCCAAAGGATAGCTTTCCATTACCCAACATCCATATCTTGATCGATAATTGTGCCAGACGTGAGATCGGGTCTTTTGTGGATTGCTATGCTGGGTATTATCAGTTTCTGATGGATGAAGAAGATGCAGAGAAGACGACTTTCATTATGCCATGGGGGACTTATTGATACCGGGTAATGCCATTTGGTTTGAAGAATGTTGGGGAAACGTACATGAGAGCAATGACTACTGTGTTTCATGACATGATACACAAAGAGATTGAGGACGTGGACGATGTGATCATAAAATCCACGCATCAGGAAGACCACGTAGCAGACCTAAGGAAGTTTTTCCAAAGACTTCGAAGGTATGATATTAAGCTCAACCCGGCCAAATGTGCATTTGGTGTTCCATTTGGAAAGCTGTTGGGATTCGTCGCCAGTCGGCGAGGCATTGATTTGGACCCATCAAAGATCAAATCCATCCAGGATTTGCCACCGCCGAAGAACAAGACAGAAGTAATGAGTCTGTTGGGAAGGTTGAATTATATCATCATGTTTATTGTTCAACTCACAGCAACTTGTGAACCCATTTTTCGGCTACTGAAGAAAGATGTTGCGGTAGAATGGACGACAAAATGTCAGGAAGCATTTGACCAAATCAAAGGATATTTATCAAATCCACCTGTTGGTTCCACCTGAGCCGGGAAGACCGTTAATTCTTTATCTAACGGTCCTGGAGAATTCGTTTAGCTGCGTACTGGGGCAATACGACATTACAGGAAGGAAGGAGCAAGCCATATATTATCTCAGCAAGAAGTTTACAAGCTATGAGGTTAAGTACACTCAACTCGAGAAGACATGTTGCGCCCTAACTTGGGTGGCCCAGAAATTGAAGCACTATCTGTCATCATATACTACTTATCTCATTTCACGCTTGGATCCACTGAAGTATATTTTCCAGAAGCCTATGCCCACAGGGAGATTGGCGAAATGGCAGATATTACTCACAGAATTCGACATCGTCTATGTAACGAGGACGGCCATGAAGGCCCAAGCATTGGCTGATCACTTGGCCGAGAATCCTGTTGATGAAGAATACGAGCCCTTGAGGACATATTTTCCTGATGAAGAAGTGATGCATATAGATGAGTTGGAAATGACCAAGGAACCAGGATGGAAGCTTTTTTTGATGGAGCCGCAAATGCGAAGGGAGTTGGAATAGGAGCGGTACTTATTTCTGAAACAGGACATCATTATCCTGTTACGGCTCAGCTACATTTCTATTGTACCAACAACATGGATGAGTATGAGGCATGCATTTTGGGTCTACGGCTAGCTGCAGACATGGATGTCCAGGATGTCTTGGTCTTGGGATACTCGGACCTCCTGGTGCATCAGATTCAGGGTGAATGGGAAATAAGGGATTTGAAGCTCATACCATATCGACAATGTTTGCATGATCTGAGCAAGCGATTTTGATCAGTGGAGTTCAGACACATCCCAAGAGTTCATAATGAAATTTCCGATGCTTTGGCCACCTTAGCATCAATGTTGCACCACCCAAACAAAATTCATGTTGACCCGTTGCATATTCAGGTTCGTGATCGGCACGCTTATTGCAACATGTTAGAGGAAGAACTGGATTGCCAACCATGGTTCTATGATGTCAAGGAATACCTTAGGATGGGGATATACCCGGAGCAGGCCACCGGAGATCAAAAGAGAGCCATTCGGCAACTGGCAAAGGGATTTTTCCTCAGTGGAGGAGTGTTGTATAAAAGAACACCAGATTTGGGATTGCTGAGATGTATAGATGCTAGTCAAGCCACGACAGTTATGACAGAGGTACATGCTGGAGTTTGTGGGCCACATATGAGCGGATATGTATTGGCGAAGAAGATTCTTCGAGCAGAGTACTATTGGCTCACTATGGAGCGTGATTGTATTAGTTTCGTGCGGAAATACCATCAGTGTCAGATACACGGAGATCTGATTCATTCTCCGCCGATAGAATTGCATACAATGTCAGCACCATGGCCATTTATTTCCTGGGGCATGGATGTCATTGGACCTGTTGAGCCGGCAGCTACCAACGGTCATAGGTTCATTCTGGTGACCATCAATTATTTCACTAAGTGGGTTGAAGCTAAAACTTTCAAGTCGGTAACCAAGAAGGCAGTGGTAGATTTTGTTCATTCCCATATCATCTGTAGATTTGGGATCCCGAAAGTGATCATCACGGACAATGGTGCTAATCTTAACAGCGGTTTGATGACAGAAGTATGTCAATAGTTCAAGATTACACACCGTAATTCCACACCATATCGTCCCAAGGCGAATGGAGCAGTCGAGGCGGCCAACAAGAACATACAGAAGATACTGAGGAAGATGGTAGAAGGGTCCAGACAATGGCATGAGAAGTTACCATTGGCATTGTTGGGTTATCGCACTACTGTTCGTACTTCAGTAGGTGCAACTCCTTATTTATTGGTATACGAAACTAAAGCAGTGATGCCGGTAGAAGTTGAAATTCCATTCCTTCAGATTGTCGCTGAGGCTGAGATTGATGATGACGAGTGGGTCAAAACCCATTTGGAGCAGTTGAACTTGATTGATGAAAAGAGATTGGCAGCTGTGTGTCATGGCCAGTTATATCAAAAGAGAATGGCAAGAGCATACAACAAAAAGGTGCGTCCCCGGAAGTTTGAAGTGGGCCAGCAAGTGCTGAAACGCATCCTCCCACATCAGGCTGAGGCAAAGGGCAAGTTCGCCCCGAATTGGCAAGGGCCATTCATTGTAACCAGAGTGTTGTCCAATGGCGCTTTATGTTTAACATATATCAAAGGGAAATGCGTCGACATGGCTATCAATTCTGACGCAGTTAAGAGATATTATGTGTGATTTCTTTTAATTGTAATTGTTGTTTGTTTGCATTTGGCATGGTATCGGAGAATGAAATGTCGGAGGCAATTTGTTCTTCCATCCAAACACTTCAACCTTTGCTTTCCCTTTTGAGCCTTATTTATTCTTTCATACCCTTTTTTGGAATCAGTAATGAAAATGAAAGAAAAAGAGAAGAGAAAATAATGATAATAAAGACAAAAGAAAAGTCACAAGAAAAATAAAGGAATTGGGAACTACGTTTGACCTGATTCCTCAAAAAGGATATGTAGGCGCCTCATGGCTCGGTCATAGTGTAACAAAAATAAAAATCCCCAAGCAAGAAACTAGGGCAGAAGGTGTGTTTGTAATTTTGGGAAGAAAGTTTGATTCCAAGAGTTGTAATGTTTTACTCATCAAAATTATTTTGAACCTTTTGATACCCCTTTTTATTTTAACCATACACAAAAACCCATATTGATGTCCAAAAAGACCTCTCGATCAGTATTCGAGAAGTGCCAAGTCATGCAAACGGAAGTCGGGAATAACACTCTGATCCCCAACAGAGAAGAGGATCATAAGCTGGAAATGAATTGATAGCCGAAAGAATCCCTAGCAGAGAGAGTCATATCGGTAACACTCCAATCCCCAGCTGGAAAAAATAAAATAAAATGAGAGAGTCTTATCGGTGAAAGCCTCCACAGGCACCATAAGGCGACGTAAGTTAAGAGAAATAAAACGAGAGAGTCTTATCGGTGAAAACCTTCACAGGCACCATAAGGCGACGGGAGTTGAGAGAAATGAGAGAGTCTTATTAGTGAAAACCCCTCGAAGGGCACTATGAGGCGACAAGACAAGATTGGCGGAAAGGATCCGCATTTGGCAAAGAGTTGAGTGCCTATTTATCCCCAGCAAGATGAGGCCATCCGAAAGATTGATTGATACAAGTAGACTGAGTTGATTAATCCGGAATGTATGACATGATCGTTGGGATCGGTTATATCATTCAGATAAGTTCTTTTCTTTCTTTTTACCCAGCATTTGTTCAGAAAAACTTCTTCTTTTTCTATCTTTTGAAATCATCACTTTTTCATTTCTTGGTTTAAAGTCTTTATCTCCCCAGCAGTTTGTTTTTGAAAAGGATTTTCAGAGCTTATTACCAGTTGCCAAGATGGTGCAAAAACACAGTGTGGATAGGACGGGCCAAAGATAATGCAATGGAACGAGAAAAACGTTCGTTGCAAGACCAAATGATGGATTGGTCTAGGCTTTCGGGGAGAGTATGGAGAAAAGTGGGAAGCATAATTGGTGAATAAAGAATCTTCAAGATACAAGAGCATCCCTGGCAGATTATCGACCAAGTCCTAAGAGGGTCGGACAATACGGAGCAGGAAAAGAAGAGGGGGAAAACCATCCCCAGCAGGAATATGATCGCCAGCAGGAATATCATCCCCAATGAATAATCTCATCCCAAGCAAGCTTTGGTAATGTAATGGAACACAAAGCTGGGAAAGGAGAAAGAGAAAACCATCCCCAGCAGGAGTGGCACGACCATTCACCACGTTTTAAACTAACAAAAGTTTTGTCTTTGATTTGAAGCAGGGACAGGAAATGTTATAGATGATGAAAAGACATCATGATACAGGAAAGATTGTCAAACTGGGGTAGAAAATTTTCTTTCAGGAAGTTCGGTACCCACTTGGGGAGGAAGCAAGATAACACAAGTTTGGGGAAAAATGGTATTCCCAGCAGTTTTCGGAAGAAGGCCAAACAAGTTTTAAAGGAAGCAATTTCAGAAGGAAGATAACACAAGTCTTAAGGGAAGTAGTTCCAGTGTAAGAAAAGCACCAGCTTTAAGGGAAATAGTCTTTGAAGGAGGAAAATAACATATTTTTGAATAAAACACCGGTGTTATCCCCAGCAGTTTTCAGAGGAATAAAACACCAGTTTTGAGGGAAGCAGTTCTGAAAGAAGATAATTTCAAATTAGAAGGAAAATGGTTCAGGAGGCAGGAAGGAGCAACAACAATAAAACACATTTTTTAAGAAGTTGTTGAAGTCAGGAGCCCACCTGGAGAATGGAGGTATTATCTTTGAGTTGCTTACTGAAGTCAGGAGCCTGCCTGGAGAATGGAGGTGTTGTATTTTTAAGTTGTTGAAGTCAGGAGCCCGCCTGGAGAATGGAGGTGTTATATTTTTAAGAAGAAGTTGAAGTCAGGAACCCGCCTGGAGAATGGAGGTGTTATATTTTTTAAGTCATAATTGAAGTCAGGAGCACGCCTGAAAAATGGAGGTGTTATATTTCTTGAGAAGGTTGAAGTCAAGAGCCCGCCTGGAGAATGGAGGTGTTATGTTGCTAAGAAATTGTCGAAGTTAGGAGCCCGCCTGGAAAATGGAGGTATTATCTCTAAATTGTTTATTGAAGTCAGGAGCCCGCCTGGAGAATGGAGGTATTATATTTTTAAGAAGTTGTTGAAGTCAGGAGCCCGCCTGGAGAATGGAGGTGTTATGTCTTTAAGAAGTAGTGAAGTCAGGAGCCCGTCTGGAGAATGGAGGTATTACATTTTGAATTGTAGTTGAAATCAGGAGCCCGCCTGGAGAATGGAGGTTGTTGTCATTTCAAGTTGAAGTTGAAGTCAGGAACCCGCCTGGAGAATGGAGGTATTACATTTTGAGTTGTAGTTGAAGTCAGGAGCCCGCCTGGAGAGTGGAGGTTGTTATAATTTTAAGTTGAAGTCAAGAACCCGCCTGGAGAATGGAGGTGCTATATTTTTAAGAAGTAGTTGAAGTCAGGAGCCCGCCTGTAGAACGGAGGTTGTTATATTTTAAGTTGAACAAGTCAGGAGCCCGCCTGTAGAATGGAGGTTGTTAAATTTTACGTTGATGAAGTCAGGAGCCCGCCTGTAGAACGGAGGTTGTTATAATTTTAAGTCGAAGAAGTCAGGAGCCCGCCTGTAGAACGGAGGTTGTTATAATTTTATGTCAAAGAAGTCAGGAGCCCGCCTGTAGAATGGAGGTTGTTAATTTCAAGTTGCTGTTGAAGTCAGGAGCCCACCTGGAGAATGGAGGCTGCTTTATAATTAAATTGCTGTTGAAGTCAGGAGCCCGCCTGTAAAATGGAGGTTGTTATAATTTTAAGTCGAAGAAGTCAGGAGCCCGCCTGTAGAATGGTGGTTGTTAAATTTTAAGTTAATGAAGTCAGAAGCCCGCCTGTAGAATGGAGGTTGTTAAATTTTAAGTTGATGAAGTCAGGAGCCCGCCTGTAGAACGGAGGTTGTTATAATTTTAAGTCGAAGTCAGGAGCCCGCCTGGAGAATAGTGGTGTTATATTTTTAAGAAGTCGTTGAAGTCAAGAGCCCGCCTAGAGAATGGAGGCCGTATTATCTTTTAAAGTCAAGTTGGAGTCAGGAGCCCGCCTGTAGAACAAAGGAGTACACATTCAAGTTAAAGTCAGGAGCCCGCCTGCAGAACAGAGGAATACATTTCAAGATCAAGCCAGAAGTCAGTAATGCGGAGGGTTACAACAAAAATACCCCCAGCATGAATCCCATTTCAGAAATCAGAAAGAAGACTACAAGAGCAAGTCGAAGATAGATAAGATTCTGTAATCATTAGTTTAGTCTAGCTTTTTGTTTTATTTCTAGAAATGGTGTAATAAGGAGGTCGGAAAGAAGTAGTAACAGCAAGCAATAGCAGTAACAGCAATATTGCAGTCCCAGCTACCAAAACTTCCCGAACTACATTAACCTGATTCCCTTTTAGCCAGGGATATGTAGGAAGCCTTCGAAGCAAAGGTTCGGTTAAATTTTTCAAAAAAAAAAAATGCTTCACACGGAATAGCCGAACGGGCAAAAAATCGCTCGTATCCGCTCACTTTATCTTTGCACGGAAACTCTTCGTGTTTCCGGACAAAGAGGGGCAGCTGTGCGCACGTGATTTTTTGCCCTATGAGAACTACTCCCAAAAATTCAAAATAAAATGGTTTTCTGTTATTTCTGATTTATTTGTATTTTGTCTGTGCATGTTTATTTTTACTTTAATTAAGAAAAATACAAAAAAACTAGGTGTTGCATGTGCATTTAGGATTTAATTTTACAATTCAGGAATTAATTAAACAATCAAGCTTGTTTTGCAAAATGGAAAAATCATAAAAAATAATGTACTTTGCGTTTTTGTTTTTAGCGTTTAATGTTGAATTGTGTTGGTATTTAATTATATGTGATAAATGTTATTAGAATATAATTAGTATTTTTAATAAGTTAACTTGGTTTATAATTTTAGAAAATAATTTAGGAAGAAAATAAAAGAAAAGAAAACAAAAAATGAAGAATAAGAAGAGGAAAATGCAGTTGGGCCAATTTGGCCAAGCCCAAATCCAAAACACAGCCCAAACCTGGCCAAAAACCAGCCCATACCGCCCCAAATCCAGTCCACCTGCGACTAATCCAAACGACGTCGTTTTAAGTCAGTCAATCTCAGCCATTCATTTGATTGGATCGAATGGTCCAGATCAACTCCTCCAATACCCGACCCATTCCCATCCAAGACCGATCCGGTCATCTCAGGAGTGCCTAAATAATGCCGTTCCACTTAAATGATCAATCCAGGCCGTCGATCTCATCAGATCAAACGGCCAGGATTCGTTTCCCCCTCTGGTATATAAGCCTAACCCTTTACCCGTCCTCCCCCTCCCAAGCCAAAACCCTCCCCTTCGTCTCCAAGAACCAGAGACCAAACAACCCCTGAAACCCTAGCCGCCCTCATACCTCTTCGCCTAAAAGCCGGCGGCAATGATGCTGGTGACCACGAAATTCACACCACTGAACCTCCTAACCACCCTCAACACAGATCCCTACCCTTTTAACCTCGAATCATCTCGGTCTGTCTCGAATTTTCAATCGAAGATTCGAACAAAACCCTAAACCTACCCAACCAGTCCCAAGTTCACACCCCAGCTCCACCTGACCTCCCTCGTTCCCAAACCACCCCTACGTTGGCTCGAGTCTTGCTAGAACTGGTCGAAGTTTAAATCGATTTAAAAACCCTAGAAGGACCAAACCTGGAGTCGATCCGAGGGGAAAAAGAAATTGGGGTTTTAATCAACTTTAGTCGAGTGTTCTCAGTCGAGAACACTCGATTAAAGTTCGTTTTTACCTCAAAAGGTTCAAGTCGAAGTTCAAACTGATTGGAGTTTGATCTATAGATTTTGAGGTATTTCCTTTCCATTTCTTTTTTTTCATTTTTTTTGTTTGTTGTTTATCTGTTTAAAGTTTCATTGTAGCCCGGTTTTGTCAATGATTTTCCTTCTCCTCTCTTCGGACCTTTTTCTTGGTCCAAATTTTATGTTGTTGATTATATGTTATAACTGTTTAATCAATCGAATAAGTTTCTTCGATTAGTCCGGTAGGTTTGAGTGTTAGTTTAATACGATAGTAGTTTAATTTTGGTTTTGATTTCATAGCTCATTCATGTCTGTTTCCCCTCTTGCTTCGTTTGTGTTCTAAATTTTGTGTTAAAATGAGCTCGTTGGTATATTTGAACTTAGAACTGAGCCTGTTGGTATATTCAGTTCATTGAAATGAATTTATTGGTCATTTGTTATCCTGAATTTGTCAATCCCCTTAAGGCTCTTCTGGCTGTTTCTTCTTTTGTATTCCAATCTGATTAAGGCATATGCTCGTCTAGTTGATTTCAGTTCATCTGTTGCTGAGCTAAATATGATTGGTTCCCCAATATAGTTAGTTCAATATGTGCTGCCCTGACCCTTAGTCTTCATTTTGGTGCCATTTGATTTGATATCCTGAATTACTAACTGATTTGAATTGGTTATAGCTATTGTAGTTTGTTGGATTCAGCTTAGTTAGTTGGTAGGTTTGAATAGGTTAGAGTTGAAAGGTTCAATGCAGAGTGAAAGGGATTGGGTAGGACAGTAATTTCATGGACTTTAGGAGGGTATTTTGGGGTTTAAAAGGTTTGAAAATGGCTTAAGATGAATGGGCTGACAGTAGGGTACTAAAATACCATTAAACTAATGCAATTGTTTAGTGTTAATGGGGAACAAAACATAATGGTATGAAAGACTTAAAAGGGGATTGATTAAAATATGTTGCCCATACATGTTTGAACAATTAAATAAAGGGAAGGACAAGGGATAATAGGAAGAAACATACTCTAGTGGGGAACAAGTGAATTAAAACAAAACATGTAGTACTGGGCAGAAAATACTTTCTTAATTAGCTAAGTTCTCCTTAGAGCTGGAAAGGGGCTGAGGTTTGGGTATAAATAGGGGTTTGGACAGAATTAGAAAGGGGGACTTTTAGAATCTGGTCTGGCTGTTCTTTTGGGCAGACTTTAGAAGAAAAAGGGGGTCAAAAAATCTTAAGTCTAAAATCAGAAGGGGGCTGTTGAATCTGAAAAAAGATCACTGTTTGAGAGTTTAAAAAGGGTTGGCTTTTGAAAACACCACTCTTTCAAGAAGTCACACATTTGAAAATCAATGGAAATGGTCCTAAAATTAGTCTAGGATAGATGTTAAGTCAGTTCTTGTTTCTTCTTTAGCTTGGGAGAATCAGTTTAAAAGGAAAAAAGGTTAGGCATTCATGGAGTTTGTTACTGTGCCATTGGGGTCCAGAGTTGTTGCTGATTTGATTTTGAGTAAGCTGGGTCTGTTGTAGCTGTTTGGTTTCCTTCCTGAAGTTGAAACTAGTGTGCTGTCTAGTTAAAGTTGATTCCTGGAGTGCTTTCTGCTACTCTTTTGGTTTAAAGTTGGTTTCAAGTTAGGTTTATTTTGGGTGTTGTCCTTGCTGTGTTGGTTTGTGTTGGTACTGTTTCATTGAGTGTGCTGGAATCCTGTTGAGTTTCAAATCTGTCACTGGGTGCTCTGTTTACTGGTTGTTGCTGGTTATTGTTGTTGTTGCTGTGTTACATACTACTCTGCTGATCTTCTTCTTCTTATATTCCAATACCAGGTACACATTTCGAGCCTATGTCAATGTAGCTCCATCTGTTGGAAACGTGAAATGAAACTGAAGCTGAATATTTGTCGTAGTTCTATTTTGATAATTTTGTTACGTTAGGTAGTTCTCTATATAGTGATTGAGTGCTTATTGTAATAAAAATAGGACTATTTTGAATGGTAAATCTAGGACTGTTAGTTTAAGGATTGTTAAACTAATTAGGGAAGTATGTTGAATCTGGAGTTAGCAGTTTATTTTGGTCTAGCTATTGTTATCAATGTAGGGCAATTTGGATCTGTATGAGGAATAGTTTTGCAATTGGACATTGAATTAATAATCAACAGACGCTAGGGCGATAAGCAGTTCTAATAGTCTTCAGTAATCCATTTCTAAATTCATGGTTCCTTTAAGTATTGACTGTTGGTTTAATATTGTTAGTTTGGGTTAGTAATTGCTGTTGCTCAAATCCAATCATGCTTCCCGTCTGATTTCCCTTTATTTTGATAATTAGGAACTCACTAATAGATAAGCAAGTAAGGTAATCTTCATAATCATCGAGTGCATGTTGAATAATTTGTAGCATCTGAGTGTATGTGTATTTAACTCGAGTTAAAATTTTGTCTGATTAAAGGCTTAACAGTCCACTAGCGGACGGTTTGGGCTTCAATGTCCTTCACAGACAGCCCAGACTTCACACACGTAGCAACTTGTCAAGGCAGGTTGGCCATTTCGTTCCTGGGCAGACCTTGAGGCCCCAAAACCGTTGAGAGTTTGACTTAGTTGGAAGTCATAGGTTCAAAAGTAATAGCTCCTAAATAATGCTCATT
This sequence comes from Nicotiana sylvestris, assembly GCF_000393655.2. Taxonomy (NCBI): domain Eukaryota; kingdom Viridiplantae; phylum Streptophyta; class Magnoliopsida; order Solanales; family Solanaceae; genus Nicotiana; species Nicotiana sylvestris. The sequence goes on from NC_091062.1 coordinate 74,136,973, forward strand.
AATTAGGATTTTATTTTGTTACTAGAGATAAATGGAGTAGAAAATCACAATTGCTTTCGGTTTACCTTTCTAAAATAAACGAGATGAGCCTCGCCAAATAAAATACACAGATTGCGGGGCCCTCACAAATGTATGTATTAATTACTTAAAACTCGGGATCGGCCGCTTATCGAACTTCACGGCCTTTTCCCAAAATAACCACGCGTTAGTCTCTTTAGGCGCGTACTTTAAATAACATTACCTTCTTAAACCCGGGTGCACATTTATGTGACCCAAATCCAAATCTCAACGAAGTCGAAATGTGTCGCTAATCACGGGTACATTGATTGTGACGTGGTTCGAGATGCATTTCCACGACGTTGCAAATTCCTTTTAAAAAATAATGAATGAGACGAGCCTCGACAAACGAAATACACGAGCTGCGGGGCCCTCTATACGTGTTGGTAAAATTACTTAGACTTCGGGATGGGCCGTTTAGCAAAGTTTCACGGCCTTACCCAAAATAATGATACGCTAGTCGCTTTAGGCGCGCCTTTAATAATTTACTTTCTTAAACTCGGGTGCACATTTATGTGACCCAAATCCAAATCTCAACAGAGCTGAAATGTGTCGATAACCACGGGTGCATTGATGTGACGTGGTTCGAGATGTATTTTCACGACGTTGCAATTCTCGTTAAAAATAATAATAATAAAAGCGGTAAAGAGTAAAAAAATTGCACATAGGTTCAACATGTATTAAAATCAGATAAACAAGCCGAATATGACAGTTGAGCGACCGTGCTAGAACCACGGAACTCGGGAATGCCTAACACCTTCTCCCGGGTTAACAGAATTCCTCACTCGGATTTCTGGTTCGCGGACTGTAATACAGAGTCAATCTTTTCCTCGATTCGGGATTCAACCGATGACTTGGGACACCATAAATCTCCTAAGTGGCGACTCTGAATCTTTAAATAAAATCCCGTTTCGATTGTCCTTTAATTGGAAAAACTCCCTCTGCGCTCTTTACGGGGGCGCGAGTGAAAAAGGAGGTATGACATTTCATATTAAGGCAAACAAGTAATTCTAGTCTAGCATGCTGCACAAAATTCAGGTAAAACAGTTTGAGCAAATAAAACAATTAAATCACTTAGATATGCTTTTCTAAGCTAACAACAGGCTTAAAGTACAAGTAATATAAACAGGAAAGGAAACATACTAGTAATTACTTAATGAAAACTGGATTTTCAACAATTAGCACAAGTACGCACTCGTCACCTCACGTACAAGGGATTTCAATTAACAATAATACCAAATCCTAAGGAGAAGGTCCCCCACACAAGGTTAGGCAAGCTACTTACCTAGAACCGACTCAAAATCAACCTGAGACCACGCTCTTGCCACGAGTACTCGACTCCAAATGGCCCAAATCTATTCAATTCAATTGCATAATGTAAATAACGCTTCAAGTAACTGATTCTACAATTAAAGTCTAAGCTAATGCACGAAATTATGTAAAATAACCAAAACGCCCCTTGGTCCCCACTTCTCGGAATCAGGTAAAATTTATATTTCCAGAAACCTCGCACTCTCACGAGTTCATGCATAGCAAAAGTACCAAAATTGGACCTCAATTTGTCCCTCAAATCATTATTCATAGGTCTCCAATACTAAGCCCTATTTTTCCCCAATTTTAACCCTAAATTTTCGTGATTTCTAGCTTTAATCCATGAAATAATAGCATAGGAACGATTTTTAGGTCCAAATTCCTTACCTCAACAAAATCCCCCTGAAGCCCCTCTTTCAAATCGCCCAAAAAGCTCTAAAGCCGAGATAAAAATGGTGAAATAGCTCAAAATTCGTGAAGGGCACAATTTATACCTTCTGCTTAGACATTTTCGCATCTGCGGTACCGCATATATGGTTATTTCATCCGCTTCTGCGAAAATTACTTAATTGGCCAATACCGCATCTGCGGTCAATCTTGCGCACCTGCGCCTTCGCAGGTGTGGTCCCACAACCGCATCTGCAGTTCCTGACTCCCTTAGCATTTTCTGCTTCTGCGACTCCTTTGATCTCACCTGCAGTCCCTAAACCGCAGGTGCGAAAATACCAGAAGCAACAAATTCAGCAGTTGCAACAAAGTCCAAACTTCTCCGTTAACCATCCAAAATCACCCCGAGGCCCCCGGGACCTCAACCAAAAGCACAAACATCACCTAATACCTTATTCAAACTTGTACCCATCTTCAAAACACTTCAAACAATATCAAATCAACCAAAACACATCGAATTCAAGACTAAGTTTCTAAAATCTTCTGAATTCTGATTTTGATCAAAAACCCAACCAAACCACGTCCGAATGACCTATAATTTTGTACACACATCCCAAATGACACAATGGAATTACTACAACTCTCGGAATTCCATTCCGACCCTCGATCAAAATCTCTCTATCGAACCGGAAACTTCAAAAATTCAACCTTCGGCATTTCAAGCCTAAATTAGATACAGACCTCCAAAACACAATCCGAACACGCTGCTAACCCCAAAATCACCCAACGGAGCTAACGGGACAATTGGATTTCTATTCCGAGGCTGTCTTCACACTGTTCCGACTACAGTCAACTTTCCAACACTTAAGCTCTCATTTAGGGACTAAATGTCCCAAAACTCTCCGAAACTCAAAACCGAACATCCCAGCAAATAAAAATAGTAGTAATATGCTTGGGGAAAGCATTTAATAGGGGATCGGGGCGTAAATTCATAAGAAGACCGATCAGGTCATCACATAGAACTGTTTCTTTGACTAACAATGAAGCCAAGTACGAGGCTTTGATTACAAGACTTGAATTAGCCCGGGAAGTAGGTTACAAGGGGATTAAATTAAAATGCAAATCCTAGCTGGCAGTGAACTAGATATATGGAATCTTTGACACCAAAAAGGAGCGCATGCAATAGTACTTGATTAAGGTATAAGTTCTACTTTCTTGGTTCAGGGAGTGGTCGATTATTTATATTCCAAGGAAGAAAAACATGGAGGCGGATGTAGTTTCCAATTTAGGAACGTCCATGGAAGTAAAAAGAGTTGATTCTGGTGCAGTTGTTCAAATGTTGCATTAGGTACTGGACATGGATGGGTATTGCGAAGTTAACTTAATCAACCTGATTTAGGATTAGAGATATGAGTTTATAAAGTATTTAAGGAATGCAAAATTGCGTGAGGATCCTAAATATTTTCGGGTACTACGAACTAAAGCTGCTCGTTACTGCCTTGTTAAAGATCAATTATACTAACGATTATTTCAAGGACCATTGGCTCGGTATTATGTGATGAGAGAAGCAATAAAGGAGTGTAGGGAAATCATTCTGGTGCATACTCATTGGTTCTAAATTTGATAAGGGCTGGCTATTTTTTACTCCGAATGGAACAAGACCCGAAGGAATTTGTAGAAAAATATGTTAAGTGTTAGCGTCATGTGAAATTACTGCAGTAGACATTAGAGCTTTTGCATTTGGTGGTGTCACCATGGCCATTAATGAAGTGGGGATAAATATAGTTGGTCCCTTACCTCAAGGGCCCGAGCAGGCAAAATTTCTTTTAGTTTTAACTGATTATTTCATTAAATGGGTTGAATCAGGTGCTTACAAAAATATTGGAGAGTGAGAAGTCATTGACTTCATATGAGATCGCATCATTTGTCGGTTTGGATTACTAAAGAAAATTGATTGTGACAATGGGCTATAATTTATAGGTTCCAAAGTCACAAAATTTTTGGAAGGACTGAAGATCAAGAGGATCAGATCATCTTTATATTATCCAAGTGCTAATGGACAAGCGGAGTCAACCAACAAAGTTATAATCCAAAACCTCAAAAAGAAATTAGAGGATGCAAAAGGTAATTGGCCAGAAGAGCTACCGGGAGTGTTATGGACATATCAAACAACAGTGAAGTCGAGCATGGGAGAAACACCATTTTCACTTATGTATGGTGTAGAAGGTTTGATTCCTGTGGAGATTGGGGAACCGACCATAAGTTATTCCCGAGCAAACAAGAACACAAATAATGAAGAAGTGCTGATTAAGCTAGATTTGCTTGAATAGCATCGAAATTTAGCATATGTGAGGATGGTGGCACAAAAGCAAAGGATGGAAAGGTATTATAACCATAGAGAAAATCTTTGATACTTCAAAGCAGGAGATTTAGTTTTTCGGAAAGTAACTCAATATACTCAAGAAATCAATGCTAGAAATATAGGACCAACATGGGAAGGGCCTTACCAGATTTCAACTATAAACGGTAAAGGTTCAGATCAGTTGAAAATCAATATGGAGTAAAATTGCCAAGCAATTAGAACATGAATAACCTCAAAAGGTGTTATTGTTGAAGATCCTTGTTGATACTGAAAGTATGTTCTGCACTCTTTTTTCCTTCGTCCAATTTTTGTTCCGATTGGATTTTTCTAGTAAGGTTTTTTATGAGGCAGCAACGTAAAGCATACTATGAAGAAGAATCATCAGCGGCAGCAAGAACTACAGTGTTCCAATTCTCATATATATCATCCGAACACTGGGGGAATTATTGTATATAAGAATACTAAAAGTGTCACGAAGACCAGGGACTGTTAGAATCGGGAACTATATTTCATCAGAACTGGGGAGTGCATGATCAGCGACATAGAAATAAGTAGTAAAAGTTAGCCACATGTATTGGTAGCTTTATTTACTTAAGAAAATAAATGCTTGTGTAAATTTACTTTAGAAAAGAAAGGACTAAATCAAAGTCTTTTTATTTTTATCTTATTTCTTGTCCAAATGATATGTTAAGTTCTTTTTGTTTGAAAGTTAGTGAAACATAAAATGCTTGTTCCAGAATGAATAAGAGAAGTCCTCTTCAAGAGTACCATAAACATAAGAATCCTCCCTTATGAAACCCTCAAAGTCAAAGGGTAGACACTGGAAGTATGAATGTATGGGTTTTAAGTTATTGGATGCAGACAATTCCCCAACTTTATCAAATTATAAAAAAAACAAAAAATATGTTTTACTACGGAAATTGGGCAAAAGATGTCTTTAATTCCAAAAACATCAAAAGGCATCTTGGCATCATTACAAGAAGGATATATATTACATCAATTGGTTTTGTCGGCGAAGTCCGAAGGAAGAGAGGTATGTTCTTCATCTTTTGCAGATGAAGGTTAAGTTGTATCTAGTTCAGTACCTTCATCCGTATCTTCTTCTTCAGCTTCCTCTTTGATTACCGAGTACTTAGAACTTATTCTCGGAGAATTCAAAGTCGTAGGTCAAGCAGGAATGTTATTAAAGGCAGTCATCTATAATTCAGGAGCATCAGCGATGCAACCATCGATATTTGCAATGCTTTTTGGCATCCTCCACACTCTCCCTCCTCATGCGGTAAATCGCATAAGTTTTATTTAGGGGAAATAATCTTCTTGATCATGCAGTTTGGCTCAAAACTTCTCAATCATTAGCTTCAGATTTTCATTTTGAGCCCTCGCGATGTCATAGGTCTGGCAAAGGTTAGTATTTGTCCTTGCATGTTCACAGTTTTGCTCCATGGCCTTTTTGAACCTCTCTTCTATTCTAGATCTCTTCCTCGGCAGGAGTAGCCTCCTCAGTTTTGAAATGTAAGCTTGTTTCCAAGTTGTTGATTTTCTCCATGAAAGCAGACTCTTGATCGACTATAGTAGTTATAATATCTTATAGTTCAATCCACTTGGCCTTCGACTCTTTAATATCTTCATGCAATTGAGCAACCTCTTGGCTATGGACTATCTTCTCTTGATCAGATTGCTCCAATCGGGCATCGAGCTTGCCCATTTGAGAAATTTTTGCTTCTAACATCGGGAGGCACATAGCAAGTTGATCTCATTTAGCAGCAAGCTGATCTCGTTCAGTGGAAAGTGTTTCTTTGTCCAAGATTATCTTTTATAAGCCATCGGAGGCAAAGAGGTTGGCCTAAAAAGGTTAACGATTAAAGTTATGAGTACAGTGTCTATCAAGAAAGAGGGGAAGAAAAGAAGATTAAATTAATACATGAGCAGAAAGATGCATGCTGTTATTGATCAGATACTTAGCACAAAGAGCATTCATTTTTATCCAATCTTTGCTGGAAGCCAGATATTTTAAGTAGTTTGCGACCTCCCGACTTGGAGAGTAAGTGGCACTCATTCAAAATCAAAAGAATGGGACTACATTTACTATTAGGGTTTTGGATAGGTGAAGGGTAAGTGTTCTCTATATTCCATCGATCAGGTGACCGTAGGGAGAGAACATCTTCAGTTCATTCGGTTGAGGAGGGTGGGGAGGTAGCAGTTATGGTGTTGTGGATGGTGTAAAATTTGAAGGAGGAGAAATATTAGAGGTAGAACGGCTCATACCAGAAGCAATAATGGGAGCCCAAAAATGAGACTCAGCATTTTCAATTGTTTCCATTTCTATGAAGAGCGCTCCGGTTGAGGATCCAGTTGAGCTGGAGGAGATCTTTTTCTTCTTTGAAGAGAAACCGTCTCGACATCATTGGTTTCTTCCTTTTCAAGGACCACTTTGGTCAATCTAGTTGGAGCTTCTTTTGAAGGCTTTTCCTGAGTCTCAACCGTATAGGTACACTTCCTTTTTGGTTTTTTATCCTTTGGATAGGGACTCAAGGAAGATGGACCTTCACTGGAAGCAAGAGAGGCCTCACAAGCATTCTTTCGGTTAATAATTTCTTGCATTTGTTGTTGGGCCACCGTTGGGCCGTGAGAAACCTCAACAATTGGGAAAATAGAAGACCCCTTCGGAAGGCCCGTGTATTGTGAAGAGGAGTAAACCAATTGGTTCTAATCATATTGAAGATCGAACGAAAAAAATGAGAACTTCTACTTACCATGGTTCTTGGCTTTCCAATTAAATTTGGGTGAAATTTCCTTTCACCTACGAGAATTCGGTGTGGGAATGTCTAACATTTTCTGTACCCATTGGGTTAGGTTCTTAAGCAATGGTGCTTCCTACCGGGTAGATGAAATAAGGAAAATAAAAATTAGCAAAGGAGGGAATTCTCTTTAACACAATAGGGAAAAAATACTTGCAAACTTATGAGCAAAGTTCCAAGATTCAAGGATAGAAGGGGATGTTGCCGGGAGAATGTCTCTGGTAGCAATGACAGTGAATCGTTCCATCCAACCACAATTATTATCATCATCAACATTGGTGATTGTGGCATGGTAGTCGCGTCTGGTGAGGTTGATCACGCCTCCATAAAAGCTCTTTGGGGAGTAGAGGTTGATCAAATAGGAAAGAGTGAGGGTTTCTCTGTCTTGGCAGATCATCTTTTGAAGGCAAGCCACCATATGCCATATTTATGGTTTTACCTAATCCAAATAGATTTGGTAACGGTGGCAAAACTATCCAGAACCAAACCGAAGGGCCGCGATGGGCACCCGATTCCTAACTCAACAAAGTACCAACATAACATATCCTTCTTATCATACTTAGGCAAATGAGCTGGAAAGGCCTTCATGAGATAACTAGAACAAAACATAAGAGAATACTTGACATAGGATGACCCAATGTTCAATACAAACTTTTACATGTGACATACGGGCCTATAAGACCAAAATGATCACTCATACTCTAAAAATAGGCCGACAAGGCCATACAATCTTTCATATACATGACATTTGTCTGCAAGCCTCTAAGAGTATATAAATATCATAAAGGTCAGGACAGGGCCCCGCTATACCAATCAATACATGTCTAAATCATATGGACAAAATCGGCAACTCCGGAGCAAGTAGAGTGCACTAACCCGTTTCGCTGAGCTGATAGCCTACTAGGAGGACTGTCAACCTGCCTATCGTCACCTACAGGCATAAAATGCAGTATTCCCAGGCAAAAGGGACGTCAGTACGAATAAAGTACCGAGTATGTAAGGCAGGAATCATAAATAAGAATGGTAATGTAAAGAGAGATAGATAAGATACAACTGTAACATCTGAGTGCCTCTGAGGGCGAGTGACATGAAATGCATGATTCATATATATATATATATACACATACATACATACATATACTTTTAAGAGCATGTGCCTCAGTGGGCATCATCATCATTATATCGTACCCGACCTCGAAGAGGACTCGGTAAAAGTGTACCCCGGTCATCATAAGGCTCTGTAGAATCGTACCCGACCATCTGATGCTCGGTAAAATCCAACTAATCAGTGGTTGCCCAATAGGTTTCATACCCGGCTGACTATAGTGTGGCTCGGTAGAGTAAAGTAGAAACATATATAATGCATACTGGACTCATGGAATCACTTTCTAAACCTTTCGGAGTGACGTATGATCGTTGCACCTTCTACTAACGTTATGGACATTATACCATCAATATGAATTTCAATATAATTCAAGCATCATACATACATGCTTCGAATAACTTTATAAGGAAAGAACAACACGGACAACCTTAATTGCTAGGAGTAGATCCGTTATGAAATAGTGTATTCATTTCACATTAGATCATGCCAAAAGAAAGAAGGAAGTGCCTTAACATATCTTAACCCTGTTGAGTCCTTAGTAATTTCTGAGAAACTATTCTAAAAAATCAACTCAATCTATCATAGCATAAGGAGATTCAAAATCAGTGTTGAGTAAAGGCTAAGTCTTCAATCTCGTTTATGTAAATTTGGACAACATCTCCCATGTAACAAGGGCCTCCTCCAATAGCATATAGTAACAACAAAAACCAGAGAAATCCACCAACATATAAATATAGATAACAAGACACCATATAGCAACAACAGGTCACAACTACTTCACGACGAGCGATAAGCTCCGATTGGAATCCGTATACCCCATATCACCCCTTATAGACTTCTTACTTAGACTTAACAGTATCATTAACATTATAATAAAATCATTAATCCATGATTCTAGCCTTATAACATATATTTATAACAACAAAAATAATCCACAACTCCAACTATGCTCAATTAGCAACTTTATTCACTAGTTCATATCTAGTCCATTCATTTAACTTAATCAACATCAAGATAACCTTAACACATGCAAGAAAATAATATAAATACCTCCTACAATAGCTTCAAGTTAAAATCCAAGTTATATTTAGCTTACAACTGTTACACCCCGTACATTTGATATGGTATTTCGAGTGGAACATTTTTGTAAAATGGTACGAAGAAAATAAAAATAATTTTATATAGTTATTAATATTACTACTTTTAATTATACACAAAATATGAGAAAGTTTATGAGATTTTCTTTATTACAAAGATAGAAATTATTTTTGCACAAAAAAAGATTATCTTTCTACCATTTTAAGGATTAAGCGTACGAAATTTTTTACTCTTTATATGAGATTAGGAAAATTATAAGTTAAGAATATATATATTTTTTACATGGATGTTTTAATAAAATAATAGTGTATGTATTTATTTTATATGGTACTTCATGACCATGATAGTAAAATGTACAAAGTGTGTTAAAAGTAAATAGTATTTTAAATAATTTGAAATAATTCTTAATTACGTGGGTAAATGAGTTAATTATTGGATTTTTTTAATAGAAGGCAAGTGTCCAAAGTAGGGATCAATTATGGAGTCCACGTGGGACTACTAAAATTCTCATTCATATGACTCGTATTCCTTGGATTAGTATGTTTTGGTGGCTGCTCCATGGCCAATAATACTTTCTTATTAATTGATTATATATGGGCCCCACAACCCATTAAATATTAGTAAGCTTATATATCTTATGAACAAGGTATCACATCTAGCAAAAAAGGAGGCACAGAAACGTGATATTCAGAGAAAAGCATTGGGTTTGTAATTCAAAAAGTTTTCTAGATTTTGGTGGGGCTAAAACGGTGAGCTTCTTCAAATAAGAATTCTATGAGTTTCTAAAGACAAAAAAGGTGAGTTCTTCAATATGAGTTCATGTGTATGCCTTATAAATCAAATGGAATTTCTTATGTAAGTAGAGTGGGTTGATCGTGAGTAATAAAAATAAAGCAAAACAATTCCATATCAAATTCTAAGAGAATCGACTCAGGTATGTTAAGGCTAATCCCTTCTTTATTTTGGCATGATTCAAGTAACGATATATAAACGTAATGTTATTCCACAAGTGGTTCTACTCTTAGAAGTTAAGCATTTATCTTTTCAAGTCTTTCCATCCTTCCAATAGCTTTGTGGAAGTATAAATGTGTGTTGTAAATATCTTATGATCCAGTTATCAAGAAGAGGTAATTAAGAAAATGAAGAAGATTTCCTTTTATAGGTTGCATGTATTTAAGTATATGATTAGCATTTATGAGCCATCACAAATGGAAGCTAAGTATGTTTTAAATATAGGATATGGTTCTAGACAATTTTGGCAATTTAAAACATGAATTATTAACAAACAAAGCACGTGCAATATATTAATACTTGTTCTATCTTCGTAGAATGCCTTTATGCCTCTTAGAGAAATAGAGAAGTACGCAAATATAATGTACGAATGTGTGTAGTATTGTCACTAAGGTAATAGGAAAAACAAATAGATCTTTGCACATAAATATCAAATAACCCTTTGTAAACTAAACTGTTTGGATTGACATGTTAAGCTATTATATCACATAGCAATTGTGTCTCTGTGTCCATATGTGTGTATTTCGGGAAACATGACCAAAAC